>NC_058082.1:579384215-579684215 GCF_014858855.1 Bufo gargarizans
CTGAGGTGTTATGGAGGCCCAGGATGCTTCGATAGCGGCCTTAAGCTCATCCAGAGTGTTGGGTCTTGCGTCTCTCAACTTTCTCTTCCCAATATCCCACAGATTCTCTATGGGGTTCATGTCAGGAGAGTTGGCAGGCCAATTGAGCACAGTAATACCATGGTCAGTAAACCATTTACCAGTGGTTTTGGCACTGTGAGCAGGTGCCAGGTCATGCTGAAAAATGAAATCTTCATCTCCATAAAGCTTTTCAGCAGATGGAAGCATGAAGTGCTCCAAAATCTCCTGATAGCTAGCTGCATTGACCCTGCCCTTGATAAAACACAGTGGACCAACACCAGCAGCTGACATGGCACCCCAGACCATCACTGACTGTGGGTACTTGACACTGGACTTCAGGCATTTTGGCATTTCCCTCTCCCCAGTCTTCCTCCAGACTCTGGCACCTTGATTTCCGAATGACATGCAAAATTTGCTTTCATCCGAAAAAAGTACTTTGGACCACTGAGCAACAGTCCAGTGCTGCTTCCCTGTAGCCCAGGTCAGGCGCTTCTGCCGCTGTTTCTGGTTCAAAAGTGGCTTGACCTGGGGAATGCGGCACCTGTAGCCCATTTCCTGCACACGCCTGTACACGGTGGCTCTGGATGTTTCTACTCCAGACTCAGTCCACTGCTTCCGCAGGTCCCCCAAGGTCTGGAATCGGTCCTTCTCCACAATCTTCCTCAGGGTCCGGTCACTTCTTCTCGTTGTGCAGCGTTTTCTGCCACACTTTTTCCTTCCCACAGACTTCCCACTGAGGTGCCTTGATACAGCACTCTGGGAACAGCCTATTCGTTCAGAAATTTCTTTCTGTGTCTTACCCTCTTGCTTGAGGGTGTCAATGATGGCCTTCTGGACAGCAGTCAGGTCGGCAGTCTTACCCATGATTGCGGTTTTGAGTAATGAACCAGGCTGGGAGTTTTTAAAAGCCTCAGGAATCTTTTGCAGGTGTTAAGAGTTAATGAGTTGATTCAGATGATTCGGTTAATAGCTCGTTTAGAGAACCTTTTCATGATATGCAAATTTTTTTAGATAGGAATTTGGGGTTTTCATGAGCTGTATGCCAAAATCATCAATATTAAAACAATAAAAGGCTTGAACTACTTCAGTTGGTGTGTAATGAATCTAAAATATATGAAAGTCTAATGTTTATCAGTACATTACAGAAAATAATGAACTTTATCACAATATGCTAATTTTTTGAGAAGGACCTGTATATTATACTTACCTGCTCCCCAGCACCCGGGTCACTCCGCATCCCTGGCTATTGGCTGCTCCCCCCTGTCATCAGATGCAGCGGTGGCCATGCAGGGATCTGGAGCAACCCGGGTGGCGGGGAGCAGGTAACTATAATGTATACGAGGGGCCCGGGCACTGGGGGCAGATCTTTTGACTTTGGATAACCCCTTTTAATATTGCTTCTCCTGAGTTCTCTACTGCTGCCTCCCATGTGCACAAGCACTGATTTTGATTCCTTAAACAGAGACGTCCATTTTTTAAACTCAATGGGGGGTCATTTATCAGTCTGAAATACTCCTAAATTAGCCGTATTTCAGGTGCAGACTAGTTACACTGCAATCTGCAACAGTCCTAGCTGTCTTACATTTAGAACTGGCACAGGACCTGCCAAATGTTTGAAGAGGCCGGCACCTCTTCATAACTTCGGCGGAACCACTGCCAGGTTAGGGGTTTAAAACATCAGTCTTAGAAAATGTGCCCCAATATTCATTGAACATATTCTTTAGGTTGTTTGACTGTTTTTTATTTCAGCAGTACTATACTTTTTAAAATTAAAGAAAAAATATTGTGTTTCTGTTAAAGAGGACCTGTCACCACAAAACACATTGACATCTGAAAGCATCATGTTATAGAACGGTAGGAGCTGGGCAGACTGATATCTAGTTTTATGGGAAAAGATTCAGGAAAACTTGTAAATTATATTTATTTTTATGTCTTTATTTTTTACAGGGGGGGGGGGGGGGGTGGACTCACTGAGAAAGTCAAACCAGGCTGTCTGCAATGTGAAAATGTTAAAAAGGAGGATTTTAAAAGCCATGGCAGGAAGCAGAATACATGGAGTGGCTTTAAAAATTTACATCCAGAAAACCATCCACAGTTTTTTTTTTTCCCTTAATTTTTAGTAAAAATTGATTACATAGAATTTTCACATATAGACTGTCACAAAAAACACCCTTAGGGATTTTTATGTCAGAAAGGGCCTTGTCCTTCTTTAGCAATCAGCACGGAGAGATACATGCCTATATACTGTAGATAATTAATCCATTGTTAGTTTACTGCTGTTGTAAGGGGAATAGGTTACCTGCTAGTAAAAAAGTAGGTTAGTAAAATTGGTATAGCATCTCTACTGTTCTTCTGATAGGTCTTGATAAAGATGCCCTGAGAATAAAGCAATGCACTTATCGATGTAATGTGTGATGCTCTAATTGAGTCACTCATCCCCCTGGTCAGAGTGAATGTTGAGAAAGTCAAGCAAAGGTGTTTGCTGTGGTAAATGTTCAAACAAAGGAAGAAGTTAAACGCCAGGGCATGAAGTAAAATACATGGAGTTACTTCAAATTGCATATAATGTTCACATATAGGCTGTCACAGATATCACACAGATCCTTATAACTAACAATCCAGTAACATATCTTTAGTGAACACCAGCGCTTAATTCACCTCCTGCTATAACTCTGATATGAACATTTCCCATCTTTCTGTGCCTCAGCAAGTTACTTTTGGCATCACTAAGCTGCAACATGTTCTTTTGTTCCATATGCTATTGCATTGACCCAGTTTTTCCTCTGACCTCAACTACCAGTCTGCTGCCATCCTGAACTTCTTCCCATTTACCATATTGCCTGAACTCCACCAGCCCTTATTCCAGGCTGTCTATTATTGCCAAATACTCTACCTGACCCAACCTTGGCCCTTTTGACTATGATATCCGCCTGCCGCTTTGATACCACAAATCTTTGCATTCCTTGCACCTACAAATCAGTTGTTGCTTATAGAGGCTACTCCAGAAATAATGACCTGGGGATTTTCCCTGTGGGAAAATCAATACTGCCTTACAGGGGTTCTAGGATAAAGAACTCACAGTTTTACATTGACTGTTTATCGGCAAAATTAATGTCTGTATGAATAATTGTTCCTGATAATTGCCCATGTGAAATATCCTGTTGACAAAACAAAAAACATCTTTTATGCAGCAGTAAAAATGAACGATTGGTAGAAGCATGTGTAGATAAGAGATGTGTTTTCAACAATACTGTTGATCGTAAGTTGTGTCAGAATATAAAAGCCCAGTGTGAACGATCCAACAACCTGTGCTTGTAACAGGCAATTATATTCTCATGTGGAAGGACCCGTAAATCTGCTCCCTGGGTTAGCCCAATGACAAATCTATAGCAAACCAATCCCAAATCCACATAATTTCTTGTGACTTTCATAACACTAGAGAAATCCTAAGTTACTGCAGCTAAGTCCCATTCAAGTGGATAATGCATTGATAGACATTATCATGAGTAGTGGGTGTGCAACCACTGTGCCAACCAACAGATTTGACTTTGGGCTAAACTTGAGAGCATTTTCCTGGTAGTTCCCTGGTTTTCACCCTTTAACCCCTGTACAGGGATCTAGACTTTAATTCAGGGGAGACACCAGGTTGCTATCTATTGGAGTAGTCCCTGTGTGGTTGGCAGCTAACTAACGGGGTTCAGAGACACCAGAAGTCACGAAAAAACATATTCAAGAACAAAAAAAGGTCTGGGCAAGCAGATTATGTGCAAATCCGTGAAATAAGTCTGAGGTCAGTGCAGGCAGCAGAAGATCAGAATCAGGAAACAAAGATTGGTACACAGGAAGACAAACGGTGCAGCACACCATCGCAGGGACTAGCAAGTTAGATAAACCAATAAACCTATTGTTCAGGCAGAGAATAAGACAAACAGATTGGCATTAATAGTAGAGGCTGATTAACACATTAAAAACAGCCTAGTAGCTGCACACAGAACCAAAGGAGGGTTAACTCTTACAACACTGCAGAATGAGATGAGATTCAATGAAGACTATCAGAATGCTTTGCCCAGAGCAACGGACCTGCAACAGACACAGGCTAAATGGAGACACGGGCATGTACAGCCTTATAATATGTCTTTAGTTACAGGTTTGAAAGGTTATGGGCATTTTTGTAATATTGAATTTAACTTTTCGGCGTCTCTTCTAAAACTTTCTGTTTTAATGGTTTTGCAGATTAGCAAACGCTCTGATTCACACCGAATCCATTAGAGAACTGTTCTGTTGCCTACATCAGTAGACTTTATCTCCTGACAGCTCATAAACACTTATCTAAGCTAAATTCTTATTAAACTAATAAGAATTTAGCTATAATAAGTAAGGATGAGCGGAATGGGGACCCGAACTTTGGTGCACTAAAATGGCTGTAAAATAGTCATAGTAAGGGCTAGAGGGCTGCAAAAGGAAGCAAAATGGGGGTAAGAGTAGGGCAATTGCCCTGAAAACAAATGTGGATAGGGAAATGACTTAAAATAACATAGAATAGATTAAAAAAAATGTATAATCTTGAAAGAGAAGGTGGAGGTTAAAGTGGAGTAGGAGGTTGAGGAGGCGGTAGACGTGGCAGTAGACGTGGCAGTGTAGGTGGAAGCAATGGTGGAGGAGGAGGCGATAGCGAAGACTGTTTTTCATTTTTTTTAATAAATTTGCGAAGTCCTCAAAATATTGGGAAATGAAAAAGAGAATGCAAAGAGAAAGTGTGCTGGAATATAACAATGGCAGGGTGCGGCCTGTATACTTGTCTATTCAGCACAAGGTACGGACAAGTCCTGTGGGATCCATGCCTGTTTCATTTTAATGAACGTGAGCTTGTCCTCATTGGCTGTGGACAGGAGGCTCCGCTTGTCTGTGATTACCCCCCCTGCCATGCTAAACACGTTCGGACAATACACTGGCCGCAGGCCAGCACCTCCAAGGTGTAAAGGGCAAGTTCAGGCCATGTGCCCAATTTGGAGACCGAAAAGTTGAATAGGGGAGGCCTATCAGACAGTACGTGTAGGTGTGTGCACACGTACTGTTCCACCATGTGGCTGAAATGCTGCCTCCTGCTAAGATGTTCCATATCAGCTGGTGGAGCTGGTTGTTGTGGAGTGCTGACAAAGATTTTCCACATTTCCGCCATGCTAACTCTCCCTTCTGAGGTGCTGGGGGTGCCCCAGCTGTGTTGGCGACTTCTTCCTCCTCCTCTGACTTCGCCTTATGCTTCCACTGAGCCCCATTTGTCAGATGGGAATGCCATCAGCAGCGCGTCTACCAGTGTGCGCTTGTACACTTGCATTCTCCGATCACGCTCCAGTGACGGAAATAAGGACGGTACGTTGACCTTGTAGCGGGGATCCAGCAGGATGGCCACACAGTAATGAGCACTAGTTAGAATGTAGGCAACTCGGCGGTCATTGCACAGGCACTGCAGCATGTAGTCGCTCATGTGTGCCAGGCTGCCCAGAGGCAAAAACAAGTTGTTGGCACCAACCACTCATCGGTCTGTTGTTCCATGCCCGCCCACAGCTCCTGTGCGGTGTGGAATTTTTTCCCCAAACAGAGTTTCAAAACAGCCTGCTGTCATTTCACCCTAGTTGTGCTGAAGTTGGTGGTGCAGGTGATACGCGGAGGAGGAGGAGGCAACAGGAGGCAACGAGAAACGTCCTGCAATCTTCGGTGGCGGAAGGACATGCAACAAACTGTTATCCGCCTCAGGCCCAGCCACCACTGCATTTACCCAGTGTGCAGTTAGGGAGATATAACGTCCCTGCCAGTGCTTACTGATCCACGTATCGGTGTTTATCTGGACTTTGCCAGAGATGGCGTTGCGCAGTGCACACCTGATTTTTTCCACCGCTTGGTTGTGCAGGGCAGGGATAGCTCACGTGGAAAAGTAGTGACGACTGAGAACCACGTACTGTGGGACAGCCACCGCCATAAGGTTTTTAAAAGCCTCCATCTCCACCAGACAGAATGACAGCATTTCAAAGGCCACATCCTCTGTTTGCGGGGTGGCAGGTGTCTGTCACTCCAGAGAGGGAGGAAGAGGCCGAGACTGCAGCAGAAGAGGGAGCAGGAGGAGCCTGAGATCCTTCGTCTGTTTTTGAGTTGTGTACACCACTGCAGCTCATGCTTTGCATTTAGATGCCTGGTCGTGCAGGTGGTGCTCAGGTTTAGAACATTTATGCCTCGCTTCAGGCTCCAATTGCACAGCGTGCAAACCACTCACGTCTTGTTGTCAGCACATTGTCTGAAAAACTGCCACACCAGAGAACTCCTTGGAGCTGGCTTTGGTGTGCTCAGGCCCTGGGTGCGGTGGGCAGTAGCAGGCATACTGGCTAGGGGACGGCCACTCTGCTTTTGCACCATGCTCCCTATTTTGCTGTGCGGCTGGCGCTGTGTGACCACCACCTCTTCCTCCCAACTGCACACGTCACTCGCATGACCTTGATTCCATGTGGGGTCTAGGACCTCATCATCCTCCACATCATCTTCCACCCACTCTTCACCCCTGCCCTCCTTGCTGGTCTGCACACTGCAGAAAGCCGCAGTAATTGGCACCTGTGTTTCGTCATCATCAGAGACGTGCTGCGGTGGTCCTCCCATGTCCACATCCTGAAGCATAAGTGGTTGGGCATTAGTGCACTCAATCTCTTACACTTCTGGGGCAGGGCTAGGTGGATGACCCACGGAAACCCTGACAGCACAGTCATCAAAAAGCATAAGAGACTGCTGCATGACTTGGGGCTCAGTCTGCTTGGCTGATTTGCAAGGGGGTGAGGTGAAAGACAAATGCAAATCTGGTGTATTGCACCCACAAAAAAAAATCACTATAGGTCACCCACAGAATAAATAGCCAGATAAGATTCCTAACACTCTCCCTCACTTCAGCTGCCTGCTTCCTGTCCCTGCACTACTCAGAGCTGACGGTGCTACAAGTGATCCAGCTTGTATAGAGGCTGGGTCACATGATGCACCGGCCAATCACAGCCATGCCATTACTAGGCCCATGCCTGATGGCTTCTAAGTGCCCACAGCTTAAAAGCTTGTTGATTGACTGCCCTGCAGCCTTCCAACAAGCTTTATTAAACACCAAACTCGAACCCAAACTTTTGCTGAAAACACTAATAATGAGTGGTAATCAGCTGTACAGATAAAGGCTACAGATGGGTTTTGTATAAAGAAGAGAGCCTGCTAGTCTGAAAGCGATAGAGAAAAAATATTGAATTTTTTTAAACAAAGATCAAAATATTTTTAGCCCAAAATGAGCAAAAATCGAAAATACAAAAAAACATGCCCCTCACCCCAAAAGTATCCATAGCCTTTTTGGAATATTTACTGTAAGACATTTATCATCAGTAAGCATTCTGTTGTAATGGAATTCATCCTTATATATTGACAACTCCATTACTAAAAAATCATAAAACTATATAGTAATACACACAAAGTAGAAATGATACCTGTTATTTCGACTGGGAATTAATAGCTTGGAATTAGCATTTCCTTTGTCTATAAAGTGTCGCACTACACAGTCATCACTGGTTGGGCATTGTCAACTTCTACCTTATGATGCCTCCATATTGAAAATGTTGTCGCTGTTACAGCATCCATTTTTTCAGATTTCATATGAATCCTGCAGAGAAATGCTGAGTGTGCCTCTGTATGAATTTATCACATACCATAGGTAATTTACCTAGAAAATTACTAAAGCTCTAAAAATCGGTTCAGATTTGATGAACACTAACTCTTCTAGAAATATTATTCATTGTAAATCAGGCAGCTGAACTAATCTGTTTAATGCTGGCGATTAAGATACAGCAAAGAATTAAACTAAATTGTACTGCGGCTTTGTCTTAGCTATAAATGCAGTGCAGGTCATGATTTTGTCCTTGCTGTGTATTATGTGTCCAGGGGCTCTGATGTAGTGTAGGTTTGGCAAACTAAATGGTGAGCGATAAGATGAAAAACCTAACAAATAAAGTAAACGTCAAGCTCAATGGGGAGCGATAAGATGCAGGACACAATGAGTAAACAAAGAATAAAATACTGAGCAAGCATTATGAATCAAAGGCTGGAGAAAGGAAACAGTGCAAGTAAATAAAGCCAAGAAAAAACCCCAAGGGAATAAAGGGAAAGATCTCGAATTAAGCAAATACACAACATAAAGTAACATAATTCATCTGCAATAATACAAACAACATCCCCCTTCTCTAAATGTGATTCGAGATGTCTAAGACATAATCTTAGCACATTAATAAGAAGATTAAAAACTGCTTTACTCCCTCTTAAAAGAAAAGTGTATCCTGTACTGTTATGTTTTCCTATGGCTTACTGATGACCAAAATACTGTGGCAATGCAACCCAAGTTGAACTGTTGTGTATAACTTTGGGTGAAACGCCTTGTATGTATTGATGCTATGGTGGGATGTGAAGTTATGGCATCACAGGCAGCCTGTAATGGTAGATCGACAATTTGGAGTAGTCATATACTTTGAAAAGGGTGTCAAGGAATCTTACAGATGTTACTCATTATCCACACTGATAACTGATGAACCACACTGCAAGTTATTTATTGCACTCTATTCTGTGAACCATTAGTGGCAGGGAAGGGTTAACTGCCTAGTAATGGAGCAATTGCTGGGTTGACTCATGGCTCAGTGTAGGGATCATGGTGCTGGCCATGTCAGCTAGTACTGTTAGGGAAACTAAGGTCCCCGTCCAGATCATAAGCAGTAAACAACTAAACTGCCTTCCAAATCTACTCCAAGTAGTATGAAGTTAAGGCTACCCCTAGGTTCTTTAACAGACCCTGCGGTAATGCTGTATGGACTTTGCTGTAGGGACAAGGTTATATCTGCAGAGTAGATATGAGAAAACTGGTGCAAGCACACTAGTTGCAGACCTTCCAGAATAGTACATAGGGGTGTAAGCAAAATGACGAGACTGACATGGTTAATGCAGTAAATGAGAGGTAAATCCAGAAGCAGGCCAAAGTCAGTTACGAGCAGCCAGAGGGTAAATCCAAAAACAAGCCAGAAGTAAAAAAAAAAAACTGTCAATAGGAAGTTGAACAATGTAAAGAGCCTGATACAAATGAATTCACAGGCAAGTCAATTAGGAATCAGCCATATTTAATCCCATACCTAGGTCTGGGATTGGAGTCAGAAACTTGATTGTCTATCTATTACACTGACAGGTCGACCAGCTGGGACTTGTCTTTTCCAACTTGGCAACCCTCCCAGCATAGTCCTGTATAGTGATTTGGCTGTAAGAACTCTAGACAAGGATATTCTGCAGAGGTAAAAAATAAAATAAAATAAAAACGGTCCAGGCATAGTCTTGTGGTCACACTCAGGAAGGCCACTTTGAGAGACAGAAGAAAGAGAGAGTCCTTGTAGCTAAAAGTAAATGTGAGTGGCACTAGTTTTAAATGTGAGCCAACTTAGGGCCTAGATAGGGCAAAGTTGCAGCTAAGCATCGCAGAGGCCAGAGCTAGGGGTAGAAAGAAAATGGCTAACTGATAGCAGCCCAGGTCTGTTGAGAAGACAGGACAGCAACCAAGACCAGCAAACCTTCCACCATTTACAATGAGGGAGGCGACTTTCTGTGAGCAATACTTTGTGTTTCAAGGAGAGGGTAAGACCGCATCACAAGAAGGAGATACCATGGTGACAACTGCAGCTTCGCCATTTACACCACTACCGCTTTGAGTTACGGGGGATGCACTGCAAGCCATGGGAGAGAGTAAGCTGCTGCCTCTTAAAATGACAGCTCTACTATTGCACCTCTTACCTCTGACTAAGAATGTGCTCTCTGTAAGCAACTGTGTAACCATAAGCTTGTTGTCTCGTGAATGTACAAAGCATGTTGCCTCTTGTAAAATGATTGTAACCATCAAGCATGATGCCTCACACGAGACCAGTAAATATTCTTGTCGCAGGTTCCATGTGTCCGACTGAATTCCGTTTGCAATCCTAGAGTCATGCATTCCACTCAAGGGTCATAAAGATCCTTTTAATGAGAAGCACTCTCACAAAAATGTTTATTCTCTGACCTGTTAGAAAGGTACATGATGTAAACTGTAGTGAGGATAATCTTACCAGTGACTGTATTTGTGAGTTATCCCCTCTCCTCTGATCCTCAGCTGTGTGACGCGACCCACACTCTGAATGCTCGTTAGCAATGATCTGGCAGTGTAATACTACCACTGATTAGCCAATGAATGAGCAAACGCTTGTTCATCAGGTAATTGGAATCTTTTATCAGGTTTTAAAATCCTGGTGGCAGATTGTGCCGTGTAATCTCACTCTGTTGCTGGCATACAGTGATTCAGTATGGGGGCAAGCAATGGCATTAGCGATCGTATGTCTCCATACTGAGGAAGAGATTGCTGTGTGTAATAGCAGCGGCTTCCACCACTAGCGACTAGACGATTGCATGGAAAGAAAGCTTTCTTCTCGACAAGCCCCTGCTTCACCTGCAGGTGTTTTAGGGGCCTAACACCAGCCATATGAATCCTAATAATCTGTAGTCTGGAAATGACTCATTTACTTCTATGGCAAAGTATTGTGGGCATGTGCTATGACCAGTGCAGAGATCACTGGGTAGGTTGGGAGGAGATAAGTTGTGATCACCAGTGGATCCTGTGTTATCTGTCTCATCTGGCTTCATAATAGAGGTGTTATTTTTTTTTTTTGTAATCCTGATGGTGATGTTAATGAGCTGATTGCTGAAAACAAAGGATCTACCTAATATGAGGATCAGTTGTTAGGATTTTTTTAATATAGATGATAGCAATAAAAATTTAAAAAGTTACAATTCTTTAAAAATATTTTAACATAAAAACTTGATTCAAGAAATAGGTAATTTGTTTAATGTTATCATCCGACTTATTTGAAAATATTTTCAGAGCCCTAAAGTAAGAAAACGATCTTGTACTCACCACTCAAAGTGGTATTCTCATCACGCAGTTTCATACTTACCTGCTCCCGGCGAGCTGTCTACTTCCTGGTTTCGGCAGGGGGCGGGCTTTATCTTGATTGAAGTCTTCTCCCGGCCGGGCCGCGCGCTGGACTGAACGCGCACGCCGCCGCGCATGCACCCTAGTGATTTCTTTCTGGCAAGTATACTATACTGGCCAGGAATAAATCACCATAGCGCATGCGCGGCCTCGACGTGCGCTTTCGGAACTGCGCGCGGCCGGGAGAAGAGAAGAAGTCATCTGCGCAAGCGCAGCCACCGCGATTCCTGAGAAGAGCGGTGTCCGTAACCAGGGGAGACAGAAGACAACAGTCAGGTGAGTATATGTTCATTTTCTTCTAAGAGGTGGGAATTAGTTAATTAAATATATTTAGAAAAATGATCACTGTTAAATCATTAACAGATTTAACAGTGATCATTAAGATGGGATAACCCCTTTAATCCCCTGCCATCTCCCGTAATACCTCTCTGGTTCTCACCTGTGGTTTGTGTTTACAGGGTGCGGCAGTGACATAGCCTTATATGGCACATGACTGCAGCAGCCAATCACTGGCCTCAGCAGTATATGATACAACATCATTGAGACCAGTGATTGGCTGCTGCAGTCATGTGCTGTATATGGCCTGTAAGCACAGACTGCAGGTTAGAATTGGAATGTTAGTGCTTGAAAAGGTAGAGTGGTGAATATAAGATTTTTTTTAAATTTATTTTATCATATTTAGGGCGTCCTGGAAAGATTCTTAAATAAGTAGGACAACCGCTTTAAAGCTACCAATATAGTTAAAAAAAAAGTAATTTAAACCCATTATAGGTTAGGTTAGTGTTGAGCAAATCAAACAAGTTGACTTTTATCTGAATTTCAAGAAAAATGCAATTCTCTGCAAAGCCGTATTTCCTTGTGCTTCGCGATAAAGAATCAATTTTTCCTGAAATGAAAAAAAAAAAAAAAACTAAACATGCCCACCTCATTAATTTCTCCCAAAGAGGCCGTCACAGCAATTTTGATTGAAGATACCACGCAAAATCTTGCGTGGGGTGACGTAGGACGTTACCACATCCCTGTGCTGGCCGTCATGATGTTTCCCCCCCCCCCCAGGCCAGCATGATGGCGTGTCTTCAATGAAGATGGCCACGACGGCCTCTCTGCGAGCAAATTGATTAACGCCTGAAAGGCTTTAATTTTTATCTCAGATGCCGTGATGAACGCGGCATCTGAGGGGTTCAATGACGAGGGGCGACGCGATCGCTGTTCCCTGTTATGTGCTTCTTGACGAAGTAATTTGTCACCAATAGAATTTCTTTGTGAAATTCGTCAAAACAGCCAAATAAAATTTTTCAGAACTTTGCTGATCACTAGGTTAGGTCTGTCAGGCACTATTTGGATCCATCACATGGTGCATCCATCGATGCCACATGTGGGTGTATGATCCATTTCCATGTATTATAGTCACAATACCTTAGAGTGAATCCGTCACCAGCAACCTCCATATGCAGCTGTTTGCACAGACACATAGTTCTCCTGATTAAACCGCTGCCTTTATTTTGTCACTCTGAGGCTCCGTTCCCGAGTTAGGACTCCTTTTCTTAAGATGCAAATTAGGCATTTGTTGCAATGATGGCATTATTATTGCACTTGTTGCACCCCGCTTCTTTTGGTGGCCAGCCCTTCCCTCGCTGCTTTGATTGACAAGGCCAGGCAGTGGCAGAGCAAAGAGGGAGAGACTGGCCACAAAAATAAGTGGAGCTTCGGTGCAACAAGAGCAATTGTGACTCCCTCATTGCACCAAATGCCGAATTTTCATATTAAGAAAAAGGTGAACCACAGCTACAGACGTGGACAAAATTGTTGGTACCCTTTGGTCAATGAAAGAAAAAGTCACAATGGTCACAGAAATAACTTTAATCTGACAAAAGTAATAATAAATTAAAATTCTATAAATGTTAACCAATGAAAGTCAGACATTGTTTTTCAACCATGCTTCAACAGAATTATGTAAAAAAATAAACTCATGAAACAGGCATGGACAAAAATGATGGTACCCCTAGAAAACACAGAACATAATGTGACCAAAGGGACATGTTAATTCAAGGTGTGTCCACTAATTAGCATCACAGGTGTCTACAACCTTGTAATCAGCCATTGGGCCTATATATATGGCTCCAGGTAATCACTGTGTTGTTTGGTGATATGGTGTGTACCACACTCGACATGGACCAGAGGAAGCAAAGGAAAGAGCTGTCTCAAGAGATCAGAAAGAAAATTATAGACAAGCATGTTAAAGGTAAAGGCTATAAGACCATCTCCAAGCAACTAGATGTTCCTGTGAGTACAGTTGCACATATTATTCATAAGTTTAAGATCCATGGGACTGTAGCCAACCTCCCTGGACGTGGCCGCAGGAGGAAAATTGATGACAAATCTAAGAGACGGATAATCCGAATGGTAACAAAAGAGCCTAGAAAGACTTCTAAAGAGATTCAAGGTGAACTTCATGCTCAAGGAACATCAGTGTCAGATCGCACCATCCGTCGTTGTTTGAGCCAAAGTGGACTACATGGGAGACGACCAAGGAGGACACCATTGTTGAAAACGAATCATAAAAAAGCAAGACTGGAATATGCCAAACTACATGTTGACAAGCCACAAAGCTTCTGGGAGAATGTCCTGTGGACAGATGAGACAAAAATCGAAGTTTTTGCCAAGGCACATCAGCTGTATGTTCACAGACGAAAAAATGAAGCATATCAAGAAAAGAACACTGTCCCTACTGTGAAACATGGAGGAGGCTCTGTTATGTTCTGGGGCTGCTTTGCTGCGTCTGGCACAGGGTGTCTTGAATCTGTGCAGGGTACAATGAAATCTCAAGACTATCAAGGAATTCTAGAGAGAAATGTACTAGCCAGTGTCAGAAAGCTTGGTCTCAGTCGCAGGTCATGGGTCTTGCAACAGGACAATGACCCAAAACACACCGCTAAAAACACCCAAGAATGGCTAAGAGGAAAAAATTGGACTATTCTAAAGTGGCCTTCTATGAGCCCTGACCTCAATCCTATTGAGCATCTTTGGAAGGAGCTGAAACATGCAGTCTGGAAAAGGCACCCTTCAAACCGGACACAACTGGAGCAGTTTGCTCATGAGGAGTGGGCCAAAATACCTGCTGAGAGGTGCAGATGTCTCATTGACAGTTACAGGAAGCGTTTGATTGCAGTGATTGCCTCAAAAGGTTGCGCAACAAAATATTAAGTTAGGGGTACCATCATTTTTGTCCATGCCTGTTTCATGAGTTTATTTTTTTACATAATTCTGTTGAAGCATGGTTGAAAAACAATGTCTGACTTTCATTGGTTAACATTTATAGAATTTTAATTTATTATTACTTTTGTCAGATTAAAGTTATTTCTGTGACCATTGTGACTTTTTCTTTCATTGACCAAAGGGTACCAACAATTTTGTCCACGTCTGTATGTGTTTTGCAAAAGTTTGATAGGGAGGGTGCTCGAGACAGATTTCCTGTTCTAATGTTGTGATCCTAAAATGGATGCAAAAATGCAGCTTTAATTATGCTTGAGAGAAATAATTTATTTATATATTTTTTAATTACTTTCTTATATTGAACTTGGATTCTATTTCATCCATAAGTCACACTTTACCTGAACCGTTTTTAGCTTTAATATTGTGTTTTTTGGTCATTTATACTCCTAGAATAGACAGGCACTGTCAGATCCAGTTTAACGCAGAAGTTAAGAGTACCGAGCAATATGTGCATGTGGATTGAGTTGGAATGTCATGCAAGATTTGGGTTCTAAGACTCTGTTCTGTAAGCACAAGCGATAAGAGCTCAAGAGCTCAAGAGCTTAAAGCGCAAGAAAGGCGGATTATATGTGGATATATGACCAAATGGAGCATTTCATTCATTCAATGTGATTACAGGCAAATATGTCATACCCTCATAATAAACCTCATGATGAATTTGCCTACATTTTAATAGCGTTATCTACAGTATATATGCTGATTTAGATGAAGCATTCAAATGGCTTGCATTAAAAAATGAGACGAAACGAGAATTACTCCAGACATCTAGTAATTCTACAACTGACGAGGAATTTACAAAATGTATTCATAAGAAAGCTTCATGGACTTTTCATATAATATAAGTCCCTCATATTTTCCTCTGCGTATGTCTTTCTACATATAGCATCATTGTCTGGTACCATTCCAGGATGGTATGCGGCATACAGTATGCTTAGATGAAGCAGTTAAAACGCTTGTACTGTAAGGATATGCATCCCCGGGGCATATTCTCTGGTTTTGTTTGTTCATTTTTATGTAAAGGCGATTTCTGAGAGTTTTTTCACGAATGACCTATCCTCTGGATAGGCATTAGTATCTGATCGGTGGAGGTCCGACAACCCAGGGCTCCCGATGATCAGCTGATTGAGAAGGCACCGGCATTCACGGTAGCACCTTAGCCTTCTCTCAGCTCACCATGCACAGTGCTGTACATTGTGCAGCAACTGTGCTTAGTATTGAGGCTCAGCTGCTTTCACTTCAATGGGGCTGAGCTGCGTCCAGGCCATGTGACCGAAGAACGTGTTGTCACATAGCTTAGGCAAAGCTCGAAAAAGCTGCGGAGCTATTGTGAGCTCCGGTGACTTCTCAAACAGCTGATTGGCGGGGGTTTTGGCAGGGGTGCACCTAGCCTTTCTGCTGCCTGAGGCGAAAACTGAAACGGCACCCCCTCCCCATGCCAATTTCTTAACCTAACTCCTTTGCCACAATGAAAGCACTCAATGCCCATGGCCCTTCTGCCTCACCTGGCCTCATTGGTGGTACACCCCTGGGTCTTGGATATCCGATGATAGGTCATCAGTAGGATAGGTCATCAGTAAAAACAAAACTCTCTGAAAACCTCTTTAATGTATACCCTTATTGCAGTCAAGGACTCCTATAATGTTTTGCACTGTGTTATTGCACTTTACTATTGGCTAGGTGGTGGTTATTTTTTGGGTAACAGGTAGCCTCTAGTGATGAGCGAACCTGGACCATACCGGACATTTTGGTGTCCGTGTACCGAACCCGGATTTTGGCACCAAAGTCTGTGTCCGGGTTCATTGTTCGTACTTTAAATAAAGCTTGTTGAAAGGCTGCAGCGCAGCCAATCAACAAGCAATTAAGCTGTGGGCACTTGGAAGCCATCACAATCATGCCTAGTATTGGCGTGGCTGTGATTGGCCGACGCACCATGTGACCATGCATGCATAAATGCTGGATCACATGGTGCACCACCATTCTGCTCTAACTAGTGTAGTGACAGGATGCTGCTGCACTGAGGGACAGTGTTAGGCTTGTGACCTGTAGGCATTATTGAGGGGGGCAATACAGCTCCTTTGCACGTGAGACAGAAATACCATACTTAATTGCGCTCTTCAGTCTGAGGATGACCTGCTGGCTTTTTTTTTTCAGTGCAATCCTACTTTGCACCAGTGACAGGGAAATATTATATCTAGGCAGTCTGTTAATTTTGTGGGTGAGACATGCCTATTATTTTTTTGGGTTGAAAAAAACTTTACTTGCTACTGTCACAGGAATATATAATAGTTATTCAGCCAGTTAATAGGGTCGGTGTGTCATACTTTTTTTATTTATTTTTTTAAACACTGTACTTGCCACTGTCACAGGGATATATAATAGTTAATCAGCTGGTTGGGTGGGTGTGACCTACCATTATTTAGGTCGAAAAAACACTGTATTTTCCACCATCATAGGGATGTATAATAGTTATTCAGCCAGTTAATTGGTTCGGTGTGACCTATGTATATTTTTGTTTAAAAAAAACACTGTACTTGCCACCATTACACGGAAATATGATAGTTATTCAGCCGGTTAATGGGGTTGGTGTGAGCTACTTATTCGTTTTGTGCTAAACACCTCTTTTGTATTTGTGATACAATACAATTGTTCGTCTGTTAGCCAATTTTGTGGGCGACTGTACCAAAATGAGGAGAGCATCAAATAAGGGACGTGGCCCTGATCGTGATGCTGCTGGTGTTGGTGGAGCTCCTTCTGCAGGGAGAGGACATTGTCGATCTGCGGCAGTTATGCCCCCAAATGAAACACCTTCCTCTGGTGCATGCAAGCGACAGGACATTCCGCAACATTTTTTAGGCCCAAATACTGCTCTAAAAATAGTGAGGCCAGAACAAGTAGAGGCGATAGTAGATTGGATGGCTGAGAGTGCCTCCAATTCCTTCACATTGTTTTCCACCTGGTCCACCGCTAAAAGCGCAGAGTTGGCACTGGCGGCCCATGGGCATCCGTCTTCCACCTCAACCCCTTGCACATCAGTCAAGCAGTCTGAGCCCTAGGTCATGCAGCAGTCACTTCTGCTTTTTGCAGCTATACACCTAGCCCTGCCCCAGAAGTGACACAGATTGGGTGCACTGATGCCCAACCACTTATGTTTGAGGATAAGGACGTGGGAGAACCACCGCAGCACGTCTCTGATGACGATGACGAAACACTTGGGCTTTCTGCAGTGTGAAGACGGGCCAGGAGGGAGGTGAGGAGTGGGTGAAATATGATGGGGAGGATGATGAGGTCCTAGACCTTACATGACATCCAGGTCATGTCAGTGACATGTGCAGTTCAGAGGAAGAGGAGGGGGCACGCAGCGCCAGCCGCACAGCAAAAGAGGGAGCAAAGTGCAAAAGAAGAGCAGTCGGCCCCCAGCCAGTACACCTGCTAATACCCAAAGCACCAAGAGTAGCACACCAAAGTTGGCGCAAAGTAGTTCCCTGGCGTGGCAGTTCTTTAGGCAGTGTGCTGACGACAGAATACAGGTGGTTTACACATTGTGCAGTCAGAGCCTGAAGCGAGGCATAAATGTTCTCAACCTGAGCACCACCTGCATGATCCAGCATTTAACTGCAAAGCAAGAGCTGCAGTGAAATAGACACCTCAAGAACCACGAAAGAGCAAAGGCTCCTCCTGCTCCCTCTTCTGCTGTGGTCTCAGCCTCTTACCCCCCCCCCCCCCCCCTGGAGCGAAAGCAGCATCTGCCACCCCGCAAACAGAGGATGTGACACTCAGCCACACCACCACCACCATCACTGTCACCCAGCATCTCCACACTGTTCCATGGAAGTGTTTATCTTTCCATCTTCCAAACACTGGAGAGAAAGAGGAAGTTCCCCCCTACCCACCTACGAGCCCTGGCCCTGAATGCAAGCATTTCAAAATCGCTGGGCTTTGAAATGCTGCCAGTTTGGTGGAGACTAACAGTTTTAAAAATGTAATGACCACAGCGGTTCTCAGCCGCCCATACTTTTCAAAGCAAGCTATCACTGCCCTGCACAAACAACTGGAGGAAAAAATCAGGTGTGCGCTGTGCTATGCCACCAGTGGCAAGGTCCACATAACCACTGACATGTGGATAAGTAAGTACAGGCAGGGATGTTATATCTCTCTAACTGCACACTGGGTAGATGTAGTGGCGGCTGGGCCTGAGGTGGACAGCAGTTTGGTGTCTGTCCTACCACCACTGAGGATTTCTGGACGTTTCTTGGTGCCCCTTGCTGTCTCCTACTCCGCTCCCTCCTTCGGTTCCTACTCTAATGCCTCCTCATCATGTCAGCGCAACACCTGCGCCACCAACTTCAGCACAGCCAGGGGGAAATGACAGTAGGCTGTTCTGAAACTCATATGATTGGGGGAAAGACCCCACACTGCTCAGGAGCTATTGGCGGGCATGGAAGAACAGACCGATGAGTGGTTGGTGCCTCAAGCCTGGCCTGTGGTGTGCGACAATGGGCGAAATCTCATAGCAGCTCTGGGGCTAGCCGGTTTGATGCACATCCCTTGCCTGACGCATGTACTGAACTTGGTGGTGCAGAGGTTCCTGAAGAATTAGCTGTCTGTGTGCGCTTCCGGCGCTGTCACCCTGCTGGTGCTCGCCTGTCTGTGCTGCAGCGTAACTTCGGCCTTCCCGCTCACCGCCTCATATGCGACATATCCACAAGGTGGAAATCCACCTTACACATGCTGGAGAGGCTGTTCGAGTAGCAGTAGGCGATAGTAGAGTTTCAGCTGCAGCATGCACGGGTGAGTCACTCTGTAGAACAGCAACATTTCACCACCAATAATTGGGCCTCCATGCGGGACTAGTGTGCGGTGTTGCGCTGCTTCGAGTACTCCACCAACATGACCAGTGGTGATGACACCATCATCAGTCTTACTATCCCACTTCTATGTCTCCTTAAAAAAAAACGCATCAGACACTGATGGATAAGGATGTGGCATAGAAGGAAGAGGAGGAGGAACAGGGATCATTCCCACAGTTATTAGGCCAGTCGTCCACAGGTGGCTCAGAGGGTGGGTTCCTGCACCAACAGCGGCCAGGTACCCAACTGTCCAGCAAGGGCACAGTTTTGGAAGATGAGGAGGATGATGATGAGGAGAAAGAGGATTCCCCATTCACAGCAAGGTGGCACCCAAATCAGCTCACAGGCATCACTAGAGCATGGCTGGGGGGTCACAGAGGACACAGATGATACACCCCCCACCGAGGACAGCTGCCTCTGGGGAGCCTGGCACACATGAGCGACTACATGCTGCAGTGCCTGTGTATTGACTGCCGAGTTGCCCACATTCTAACCAGTTCTTATTACTGTGTGGCCACCCTGCTGGATCCTCGCTACAAGGAAAATGTGTCGTCCTTACTTCCGTCACTGGAGCGTGTATGGAAGATGCGCGAGTACAAGTGAAGGCTGGTAGAGCCACTACTAATGGTGTTCCCACCTGACAGGGGGCTCAGTGGAAGCACGAGGCGGAGACAGCGGAGGAGGAGGAAGTCGCCAATGCAGCAGGGGCACTGTCAGCACCTCAGAAACGGAAGATTAGCATGGCCGAAATGTGGAAAAGCTTTGTTTGCACTCCACAATATACAGCACATTACACGTCCGCCTCTTCCGCCTGCACCTCCACGTCCAGCTCCTCCTCCACTGGGACCTCTGCCTCCAGGCTCAAGATTATTATGTCTTATATTGGCAGAGTAGAGAAGTATACCGGGCGCACCTAGCCATTGTCGTACTCCAGCGCAGTTTGTGTGTTCTCTTTGCCATCTCCTAATGTTTAGTGGTCGACAGTTACAACCCCCCCCCCCCAAAAAAAAAATAATAATACTTGTTATAAGACAACCTATTTTGAATCCATCCAACTAATGTGAGAGATGAAGTTCTTCTATGGAGTGTGTCTGTGAAATTCATGAATTAAAAAAATAATAAATAAATAACACCCCCCTTCAGCCGTCTAACTGTTGTGGGAGAGAAAATTCTTCTGTGGAGTGTGTCTGTAACACTCTGGCAATTTAAAAAAATTTAGAACACCCCTTTGTCATCCGTCTTACTGTAGTAGGAAAAAAATTATTTTAATATATAGTTCCCAGATAGGGGACATGTGAAATCTATAAAATAAATATTTTTTTACCCAGTTTAACCCAGGACATACAAGCACCAAACTGCCATGCAGTGGCCCCTAGCAGCCTGACACAGAATTGACGGACACATGAAAAAAATAAAATAAAAAATGAAACGGTGTTGGCTTCCTACTCCACCTCTTCCACCTCTTCCACCTTCACATCCGCATCCTCTTCCACTCAGACCTCCTGGCTCAAGATTATTATGTCTTATATTGGCAGAGTAAAGAAATATACCGGCAAAACTCCCAAAAATGGTTAAAGGTCACACACAAAATTGACAGACAGATAAAAAAAATAGAAAAGGAAGAGTGTTGGCTTCTTTTTCCATCTCCTCCGCCTCTTCTACTTACACCGCCACGTCTACAGCCTCCTCAACTTCCTACTCCACTTGGACCTCCGCCTTCTTGTTCAAGATTGTTATTTTTTATTTTTGTGTATTTTATGTTATTTTAAGTAATTTTCCTATCCACATTTGTTTGCAGGGCAACTGTACTGCTCTTACGTCCAATTTGGAGTCTTTTGCAGCCCTCTATCCCTTTCTATGACTTTTTTAGAGCCATTTTAGTGCCCAAAGTTCAGGTCCCTATTGACTTCAATCGAGTTCGTTGTTCGGGTCAAGTTCGGAGCCCGAATTGAACTTTGAAACAAAGTTCGACTGAACCCCTCGAACCCGCTCATCCCTAATGTTTAGAAAGGTGCAATGGCATTCTGGACAGAGAATAAGTGATATATGGGGTTGTTTTTTATGCACTCAGAGGCAGGGAATATGACTGCATGTTGGAAACATCTCATGTAACAAAAATTCTGCTTTGGAGTAACGGTCCTCACTTGAAGCAGAGGAAGTGCATCTGCAGAGGTTCCAGCATAGCACTACGAGTCTAGAATAAAGAACTGCAATGTGATAGCAGGTTTTTCAGGCTGCTGACAGAGAGAAGGCCCCGAAGGTTTGTCAAAAAGATTTTGATAATATACTGTATATCACTGAAGCTTTTGCAGAGTGCACTGGGAGAGGACAAAAGGCCTAGTGTGGGTGAATAAAGGAATCTACCCATTCGTGATATAGAGACACTGAGATAAACACCTGCTTACAGAGATCATTGTTGCAAGTCATCATCAGACAGTTAGTTTAGATAAAGAAAGCTGTGCAAGACCTGCAGAGAAATAATCTTATGGGGAAGCCACTATCACATGGTGTTAGTCCAGCACTCCGTGCCTGTACTGCTGACCCTACACGCAGGCACGAACGCCGGGATATTTCACTTCCTCCTGCTGCCGTGTGACTGGCGCGGGCAATGGGTAGCTTAACTGTTATATATGCCCCATGTCAGTGCTTCCTTCCTTGCTGGCACGGGTGCAGCTATGTAGTCTCTGGCATCCTGCTTCTAGCTCTGCGCTCCGGCTCAGTGTCCTGTATTGTTTGTTAGGGCATGTGCAGGCGTGTCTCTCCTTATTTGGGAGACAGCATGCGCACACCTATCTTTCCCAGCCTTTGGCTGGTCTGCGATGTGTATTTAAAAGCGCCTCCTTCACTGGGAGATGCCTGAGCAATTAGGTTCCTAGCTAGTCTAGCTTTATGTTTGAGCCACAGTGTTCTGTTGGTTCTTGTCATTCTGTGTACTGGACTTTGGATTATGTTTTATGGACTTTGCCTGATTGCTGCCTGCCCTGACCCTGATCTACGTTTGTTGACTTTGCCTGACTGCCGTCTGCCCTGACTTCTACCTTCGTACCCTGACTACACTTCCATCTAATGAGCCTCTGGCCTCCCAGCATCCACTGGGTGTATTGTGTCACCTGGAGGTCAGTCCAGTGAGTTCACACTCAGGTCCCAATTCCCTTGTGTTCCAGTTCCCCTCTGAGTTTGCACGTGGTAATTGCCCGGGAAATTTTCTCCTTACCATCAGAGGTATCGTGTGAAGAACGAGGGGTGTGCTCAGATATTGCCCTCAGAGGGAGTTGGCCACGTGGGACAGCAGGTACTCACCCGCTGGTCATAACACAGGGCCAACTGTGTTAAGTAGTTGCATTGTTCAGATGACCAGTCTTTAAGCACTGTGCCAATTTAAAAAGATTTTGCAGTATTTAGGATAGGTCAGGGATGGCCAACCTGCGGCTCTCCAGCTGTTGTAAAACTACAACTCCCATCATGCTTTGCTGTAGGCTGATACCTGTAGGCTGTCTAGGCATGCTGGGAGTTGTAGTTTTGCAACAGCTGGAGAGCCTCAGGTTGGCCATCCCTGGGATAGGTCATCAATAATATATGGGGGAAGGGGGGGGGTCTACACCAAACACCCCAACCTATAAGTCTTGAATGGGAACTGAGCTGCAGTACCATAGCACATTTACTATACAATGGACAGAACTTTGTGCTTTCACCTTAGTCCATTGTATAGTTTCTGGCACAGAAAGGCAGATGATCGCTAATGGTGGGAACGGTTGTATAAGCCAAAAATATCTAAGGCCCCTTGCAGACGAGCGTGTCCGGATGCGTCCCGGTGCATTGCAGCAAACCCGCGCGAGTATGTACGCAATTGCAGTCAGTTTTGACTGCGAGTGCGTTCCGTTGTTCAGTTTTTATCGCGCGGGTGCAATGCGTTTTGCACGCGCGTGATAAAAAACTGAATGTAGTACCCAGACCCAAAATTCTTCACAGAAGTTTAGGTTTGGGTTCAAGGTTGTATAGATTGTATTATTTTCCCTTATAACATGGTTATAAGGAAAAATAGCATTCTGAATATAGAATGCATAGTACAATAGGGCTGGAGGGGTTAAAAAAAAATATTAAAAAAATTGAACTCACCTTAATCCACTTGTTTGCGTAGCCGGCATCTCTTCTGTCTTCTTTTGTGAGGAATAGGACCTTTGATGACGTCACTACGCTCATCACATGGTCCATCACATGATCTTTTACCATGGTGATGGATCATGTGACGGACCATATGATGAACGTAGTGACATCATCAAAGGTCCTATTCCTCACAAAAGAAAACAGAAGAGAAGCCGGCTGCGCGAACAAGTGGATTAAGGTGAGTTAAAAAAAAATTAATTTTTTTTTAACCCCTCCAGCCATATTGTACTATGCATTCTGTGTTCCATGTTATAAGGGAAAATAATATATATCCCGATCATCACCTAGCAACCGTGCGTGAAAATCGCACCGCATCCACACTTGCTTGCGGATGCTTGCGATTTTCACGCAACCCCATTCATTTCTATGGGGCCTGCGTTACGTTAAAAACGCACAAAGAGGAGCATGCTGCGATTTTCATGCAACGCACAAGTGATGCGTGAAAATCACCGCTCATGTGCACAGCCCCATAGAAATGAATGGGTCCGGATTCAGTGCAGGTGCAATGCGTTCACCTCACGCATTGCACCCACGCAGAAATCTCGCCTGTGTGAAAGGGGCCTAAGTACCAGAGAAACAATGACTGTACCTCTCCGGACCACCAAAACTTGGTTACTGCAAGTAAACTGAACTGTGCTTTTGATTCCTTCTTGTTGCCTAAAACTGAGACACACAGAGCAGTACTGCAGACATCAGGAATTCTATACAGTAATTTTTACGTTTGAAGTATTTCTAGCTAAGAAAATACTTTTTATGTTATTATAGCAACTGTATAGCTACAAATAGAGTAACTATAATCTTTCCCTATGACTAATGGTGGATGGTACTGTGGATATAATGATAGTTGTGCTCTGATCGGCTCATGTAAGAACACACCCTACCTAACTCTACCTAATTGCAGCAGGATTATGTCGGAACTGCTGTAGAAGGGCAGCCTAAAGGGGGCAACCCTAATATGAAGTGCCCTAAAAAATGGGTGGGGTTTTGGGAGGGCTGAAACGCCATTGAGCCGCACCTGTGGCTGTGCGCTTGCAGGTATAAGTAGCCAGTAGGGCCCCGCGTCCCCTCTCACAAATACGGCAATCATATTGCCTAACACTTGTGCTTGGATCGGCTCATGTAAGAACACACCCTACCTTACTCTACCTAATAGCAGCAGGATTATGCTGGAACTGCTGTAGAAGGGCAGCCTAAACGGGCCAAAAATAACAGACCATATATTTATTAAAATGTATATTTATGACACATAATTACATGACCAAATCTTGAAAAGGCAAGTGACAGTTCACGATGAGGATCGGGAATATAACGAGTATAGCAAGCAGAATTCCATCGACCCAGTTTTTTAATGATATGAACCGGTATGTTATGCTCAGAAGCAGCTGAATCTGCGCCAATACAAAATTAATGACCTGTAATTGACAAAGGGTTAACCCCTGAATTGGCCAACAATATGCGGATAAACTTCAGGAACGTTTGAATATTCAAAGGAGAAGCTCCCAACCTAAACAAGGGGGAATCAGCTGGCTCAGCCTTGATAAACTGCAACCATTCATGTAATACATTCACCGGGCACCACTTATTACCGCTGGTAAAATACTTGACCCCTCCCAGTTAACCTGGCCGGGCCGTCTTGGAAGCGTCTAAGGTAAGGATATAGCAAGAGCTACTCCAGCGCAACTGACTCTTCCGTAAGTAATTTATAGATGAATTGGCACAGGTAAACTCACCCGGCCTGAGAAACCCATAGAATGGTTTATTCTGCAACATGAGTGATAAAGACCTAAACATGCTGCCAGAAAAAGGGTGTCGAGTGGGTATTTTTTTAACGGACTCCTTCTGAATACCCTTTAATAAGGCCTTAATGGGATGAGCTGAGAACAGAGACGGTTGATCGGGATACTGGCAATACCAATAATGTTGAATACCAGCTAGGTACAGTTTAATAGTGCTATTGGTCAAGTGTAGATGAGACTGGCAAAGAGCAACAAATGCGAGAATGTAAGTTATAGGCCCCTCTCCCGCAGGCGGGTAGGTATGTTTAAATTTACTAAACAAGTGCCAGGACGTCTTATATGTCCTAAGGGTATTAGTGGACAATGATTTGGCCATAAGGCTTCTGGCTACAGCGAGATGTGCAACTAATCCATCAGCAACTGGAAATGACGAGGATTTGGCTTCGGCAAACGATCTTTGCCTCTGAAAAACCTGAAAAAGAGTTGAAGATTAAGCCGGGACAGAGCATCTGCTGCGACATTACACTGCCCACTAATATGTGTGCAAATGAAGTGAAAATTATGTTGTAAAGACAGCCAAACGAACCTCCTCACAAATGACATTATCTGTTTCGACCCAGATCTACCCTTCATAAGGATGCCAGCCACTGCCGCATTATCAGTCAAAAACAACACTGTAAGGTTCCTCCACTGTTTACCCCATACTAGCGCTGCCCCCACTATAGGATAAATTTCAAACAACGGAAAACACTGAGAGAAGCCTGGATAATCGAAATCTCTGGTGGCCAGGAACCAGCTAACCAATGCTTACCATATATGGCGGCAAAACCTACTGCCAGAGATGCATCTGTGTACACCACCGGAGATTGATTAGAGACCATCAGAATAAACAGCGAGACGCCATTCCATTGTGACAGAAACCTATCCCACATTAATAAATCAGCAACGGTCTCTTGATCCAAATAAACTGGATTGTCCTGACTTTGGGCACAAGGGAGTAAAACCAGAAGTCTAGAAATAAAGGACCTTCCTTGGGGAATAATGCACATAACGAAATTGAGCATACAGTCAGGTCCATAAATATTGGGGCATCAACACAATTCTAACATTTTTGGCTCTATACACATCCACAATGGATTTGAAATGAAACGAACAAGATGTGCTTTAACTGCAGGCTGACAGCTTTAATTTGAGGGTATTTACATCCAGATCAGGTGAACGGTGTAGGAATTACAACAGTTTGCATATGTGCCTCCCACTTGTTAAGGAACCAAAAGTAATGGGACAATTGGCTTCTCAGCTGTTCCATGGCCAGGTGTGTGTTATTCTCTCATTATCCCAATTACAATGAGCAGATAAAAAGTCCAGAGGTTCATTTTAAGTGTAGTATTTGCATTTGGAATCTGTTGCTGTCAACTCTCAAGATGAGATCCAAAGAGCTGTCACTATCAGTGAAGCAAGCCATCATTAGGCTGAAAAAACAAAACAAACCCATCAGAGAGATAGCAAAAACATTAAGCGTGGCCAAAACAACTGCTTGGAACATTCTTAACCACCTCCGGACCGCCTAACGCAGATGTGCGGTCCGGAGGTGGCAGCGCTGCGCAGAGTCACGCATATACGCGTCATCTCGCGAGACGCGAGATGACGCGAGTATGCGCCCGCGCGTGCGCAGTTCGCGCCGGCATTTCGTTCAGAACCATTTCGTCAGCAACCTGCCAGCCAATGATCGTGGCTGGCAGGTTGCTGATTTTTAAAAAATCCAATCAAAGTGCCAGATAGCAGATCATATTTGTAAATATGATCTGTTATATGGCTGCCTGCTCCTCTGCTGGTTCTTTTCGTCGGTTGGATCCAGCAGAGGAGCAGGCTTCACAGTGAGTACACCAAACATCACACTTAGCCCCAGATCACCCCCCCTGAACCCCAATTAACCCTTTGATCACCCCTGTCAATCACAAGTGAAAAGAAAAAAGTGATCAGTGCAAACTGTCACTTTTTTTTTTCACTGTTATTGACCGTTAGGTTTTAGGTATAGTTTAGGTCCCTTGGTTAGGTAGTTAGCGATCAGTTAGCGCCCAGCCCACCGCACCGCAGTCCGTTATTCGCTGATTAGCGTATCGCTAATCAGCATTTGTACTTTTATAGTATCTGGAAGTGATCAAAACTGATCACGGTCAGATCTATAATAGTACTAGTGTCACTTTAGTTCGCCCTCCACCCAAAACGCAGTGTTTGCCCGATCAGGCCTGATCGCTCGCCCACACGTGCGTTCGCCCACACCCGCCCCACCGCAGTGCCAAAAAAAAAATTTTTTTTGATCGCTGCACATTCTATTTACACGTACTGCGGCGATAAAAAAATCAGTTTTGATATTTTTTATCAACCGCAGCGGCCTCCGGTACTTCGCTAGGCTCCCCTTTGTAAGACAGGCTTGCTTTTTTTTTCTTGGGTAGTCTCAGGGAATACCCCTAAATTTAGTTGCCCACATGTCTAACAGGGGGTATTCCTCTGAAGAGGCCTACAGGCTTCTGACCCAGTCGGATGAGGAATGGGAACCCTCATCTGATGAATCCAGCGGGTCAGAATACGAACCTGTAGAAAGCAGTGGCTCTCTGACCCAAAGTTCGGACGAGGAGGCTGAGGTCCCTGATAGAACCAGGCGTACCCGGCCCCGTGTCGCTAGACCGCAGGTTGCGCAGGATCCGCTTCAAGAGCAGCAGAGTGGGGCTGGTGCTGTCGGATTACGTGGTGAGGCATACACCAGCAGCCCAGCCCTTCCTGGACCTAGTACCAGCACTGCCGTACAACCTGGTGAAGTAGCGAGCACCAGAAGGGCAGTTGAAGCTGGTACGGTGGCACGTGCAGTAGTGACCCCGTCGCAGCCACCGCAAAGACGTGCCCGTAGAGCCCCTAGAATCCCAGAGGTGCTGGCAAACCCTGATTGGCAGTCCCCAACTTCAGCCGCACCTGTAGTTTTCCCTTTCACCGCCCAGTCTGGAGTTCGGGTTGAGACAGCTCAGATCGGTTCGGCCCTGGGATTTTTTGAGCTGTTCTTGACTGCGGAGCTTTTAGACTTAGTTGTGGCAGAAACAAATCGGTATGCCACACAATTTATAACCGCTAACCCGGGAAGCTATTATGCCCAGCCTTTCCGGTGGAAACCAGTCCAAGTTTCCGAAATTAAAACTTTTTTGGGCCTCCTCCTCAACATGGGCCTGACAAAAAAGCATGAATTGCGGTCATATTGGTCCACGAACCCGATTCATCACATGCCCATGTTCTCTGCTGCTATGTCCAGGACACGATTTGAGGTCATCCTGCGTTTCCTGCACTTTAGTGACAACACCGCCTCCCGTCCCAGGGGCCACCCTGCTTTTGACCGGCTCCACAAAATTCGGCCCCTCATAGACCATTTCAACCTGAAATTTGCAGATATTTATACCCCAGAGCAAAACATCTGCGTAGACGAGTCCCTAATACATTTTACCGGGCGCCTTGGCTTCAAACAATACATCCCAAGCAAGCGCGCCCGGTATGGGGTCAAATTGTATAAGCTCTGTGAAAGGGCCACAGGCTATACCCACAAATTTCGGATCTATGAGGGAAAAGATCAGACCCTGGAGCCGGTCGGTTGCCCTGACTACCTGGGGAGCAGTGGGAAGACAGTTTGGGACTTGGTGTCACCCTTATTCGGCAAGGGGTACCATCTTTATGTGGACAATTTTTACACAAGTGTGGCCCTCTTTAGGCATTTGTTTCTAGAACGGATTGGCGCCTGTGGTACCGCGCGAACTAGTCGCGCGGGCTTCCCCCAACGGCTCGTTAGCACCCGTCTTGCAAGGGGGCAGAGGGCCGCACTGTGTAACGAAGAACTGCTCGCGGTGAAATGGAGAGACAAGCGTGACGTTTACATGCTCTCCTCCATTCACGCAGACACGACAATACAAATTGAGCGAGCAACCCGTGTCATTGAAAAGCCCCTCTCAGTCCACGACTATAACCTCCACATGGGAGGGGTGGACTTCAATGACCAGATGTTGTCTCCGTATTTAGTTTCCCGCAGAACCAGACGCTGGTATAAGAAGGTGTCTGTATATTTAATTCAATTGGCTCTGTACAATAGTTTTGTTCTCTACAGTAAGGTTGGGAGAACTGGATCCTTCCTCAAATTTCAGGAAGAGATCATCGAGAACCTCCTGTACCCAGGAGGTTCCGTGGCCCCATCCACCAGTGTAGTTAGCCGTCTACACGAGCGACATTTCCCCAATGTCGTTCCTGGTACCTCAACCCAACCGTCACCCCGAAAAAGATGTCGTGTCTGTAGCAGGAGTGGAATAAGGCGTGACACCCGCTATTTCTGTCCTGACCACCCTGCCCTATGCTTTGGAGAGTGTTTCCGGAAGTACCACTCACAGGTACACTATTAGCATAGGGATCATCTCACCAGGATAGGCACACAGGGCTATTAGGGCCCATTCACTCACTGCTGCTGCAAACGTCTCCTTTCACATGGGACAAAGTGCATAACGCACTTCGCCACATCTTTGGGCGATTTGCGCTTTGCACATTGACCCATGGGGAAGGAGAGGTTTGTTCTATAAAGGTAAAAAAAAAAAAAAAAAAACACACCAGTAAGCAAACACGTTAATGTTCAGTTCAAAAAGTTCAAGTTACATGTTCTGTTGCAAAGTTAATAAAATTATTGCGTTGCGGCCTGTTTTTTTCTTTTTTTTTTTTTTGTCTTTTTACCTTCCAGGTGGACCAACCGATCGACCAGCTGCAGCACCGATGTGCATTCTGACAGAAGCATTGCGCTGCTGTCAGATTACACGCAAGTCGGTGTATGCGGCGCTGCAAGACGGGATTTTCTCCTCTGCAGTGACAGATACGTTTGCCGAGGCATACGAGCTGAGGAGGAGGCGGCGTTCCTATGCTTTGGCAAACACTTTGTATATATATATAAAAAAAAATCAAAAAAAAAATCCCGGCAATGATTTATTCATCCACATCGATTAATGCGAATGGAGAAATCTGGTTTGCCAGGGCATACGAGCTAAGTGGGTATGGATGTAGGGCGGAGCTCCTATGTCCTGGCAGACGCCTTTCCCCTCCATTTTTTTTTTTTGGCAGAGATTTTTTCATCCACATTGATCAATGCGAATGAAGAAATCTGTGCCGTTCATTTTTTTCTTTCAGCCCAGAGGCTGAACGGAAAAAAAAATCTCATTACCTGTATGCTCAATATAAGGAGAATAGCAGAAACTCCTAATGCTGGCCATACATGTAATGATTGCGGAGACCCTCAAATGCCAGGGCAGTACAAACACCCCACAACTGACCCCATTTTGGAAAGAAGACACCCCAAGGTATTTGCTGAGGGGCATATTGAGTCCATGAAAGATTGAAATTTTTGTCCTAAGTTAGCGGAAAGTGAGACTTTGTGAGAAAAAACAAAAAAAAAAACAATTTCCGCTAACTTTTGCGAAAAAATTTTTTTTCTATGAACTTGCCAGGCCCCTCATTGGATACCTTGGGGTGTCTTCTTTCCAAAGTGGGGTCACATGTGGGGTATTTATACTGCCCTGGCTTTTTAGGGGCCCTAAAGCGTGAGAAGAAGTCTGGGATCCAAATGTCTAAAAATGCCCTCCTAAAAGGAATTTGGGCACCTTTGCGCATCTAGGCTGCAAAAAAGTGTGACACATCTGGTATCGCCGTACTCAGGAGAAGTTGGGGAATGTGTTTTGGGGTGTCATTTTACATATACCCATGCTGGGTGAGATAAATATCTTGGTCAAATGCCAACTTTGTATAAAAAAATGGGAAAAGTTGTCTTTTGCCAAGATATTTCTCTCACCCAGCATGGGTATATGTAAAATAGCACCCCAAAACACATTCCCCAACTTCTCCTGAGTACGGCGATACCAGATGTGTGACACTTTTTTGCTGCCAAGGTGGGCAAAGGAGCACATATTCCAAAGTGCACCTTTCGGATTTTGCAGGCCATTTTTTTACACATTTTGATTGCAAAGTACTTCTCACACATATGGGCCCCTAAATTGCCAGGGCAGTATAACTACCCCACAAATGACCCCATTTTGGAAAGAAGACACCCCAAGGTATTCCGTGAGGGGCATGGCGAGTTCCTAGAATTTTTTATTTTTTGTCGCAAGTTAGTGGAATATGAGACTTTGTAAGGAAAAAAGAGAAAAAAAAGAAAATCATCATTTTCCGCTAACTTGTGACAAAAAAAAAAAAATTCTAGGAACTCGCAGTGCCCCTCACGGAATACCTTGGGGTGTCTTCTTTCCAAAATGGGGTCACTTGTGGCGTAGTTATACTGCCCTGGCAATTTAGGGGCCCAAATGTGTGAGAAGTACCTTGCAATCAAAATGTGTAAAAAATGGCCTGCGAAACCCGAAAGGTGCACTTTGGAATATGTGCCCCTTTGCCCACCTTGGCAGCAAAAAAGTGTGACACATCTGGTATCGCCGTACTCAGGAGAAGTTGGGGAATGTGTTTTGGGGTGTCATTTTACATATACCTATGCTGGGTGAGAAAAATATCTTGGTCAAATGCCAACTTTGTATAAAAAAATGGGAAAAGTTGTCTTTTGCCAAGATATTTTTCTCACCCAGCATGGGTATATGTAAAATGACACCCCAAAACACATTCCCCAACTTCTCCTGAGTACGGCGATACCAGATGTGTGACACTTTTTTGCTGCCAAGGTGGGAAAAGGGGCACATATTCCAAAGTGCACCTTTCGGATTTTGCAGGCCATTTTTTACACATTTTGATTGCAAGGTACTTCTCACACTTTTGGGCCCCTAAATTGCCAGGGCAGTATAACTACCCCACAAGTGACCCCATTTTGGAAAGAAGACACCCCAAGGTATTCCGTGAGGGGCATGGCGAGTTCCTAGAATTTTTTTTTTTTGTCGCAAGTTAGTGGAATATGAGACTTTGTAAGGAAAAAAGAGAAAAAAAAAAAAATCATCATTTTCCGCTAACTTGTGACAAAAAATAAAAAATTCTAGGAACTCGCCATGCCCCTCACGGAATACCTTGGGGTGTCTTCTTTCCAAAATGGGGTCACTTGTGGCGTAGTTATACTGCCCTGGCAATTTAGGGGCCCAAATGTGTGAGAAGTACTTTGCAATCAAAATGTGTAAAAAATGGCCTGCAAAATCTGAAAGGTGCACTTTGGAATATGTGCCCCTTTGCCCACCTTGGCAGCAAAAAAGTGTGACACATCTGGTATCGCCGTACTCAGGAGAAGTTGGGGAATGTGTTTTGGGGTGCCATTTTACATATAACCATGCTGGATGAGAGAAATATCTTGGCAAAAGACAACTTTTCCCATTTTTTTATACAAAGTTGGCATTTGACCAAGATATTTTTCTCACCCAGCATGGGTATATGTAAAATGACACCCCAAAACACATTCCCCAACTTCTCCTGAGTACGGCGATACCAGATGTGTGACACTTTTTTGCTGCCAAGGTGGGCAAAGGGGCACATATTCCAAAGTGTACCTTTTGGATTTCACCGGTCATTTTTTACACATTTTGATTGCAAAGTTCTTCTCACACATTTGGGCCCCTAAATTGCCAGGGCAGTATAACTACGCCACAAGTGACCCCATTTTGGAAAGAAGACACCCCAAGGTATTCTGTGAGGGGCATGGCGAGTTCCTAGAATTTTTTATTTTTTTGTCGCAAGTTAGTGGAATATGAGACTTTGTAAGAAAAAAAATAAAAATAAAAATCATCATCATTTTCCGCTAACTTGTGACAAAAAATAAAAAGTTCTATGAACTCACTATGCCCATCAGAGAATACCTTAGGGTGTCTACTTTCCGAAATGGGGTCATTTGTGGGGGTTTTCTACTGTTTGGGCATTGTAGAACCTCAGGAACCATGACAGGTGCTCAGAAAGTCAGAGCTGTTTCAAAAAGCGGAAATTCACATTTTTGTACCATAGTTTGTAAATGCTATAACTTTTACCCAAACCATTTTTTTTTGCCCAAACATTTTTTTTTTATCAAAGACATGTAGAACAATAAATTTGGCGAAAAATTTATATATGGATGTTGTTTTTTTTGCTAAATTTTACAGCTGAAAGTGAAAAATGTCATTTTTTTGCAAAAAAATCGTTACATTTTGATTAATAACAAAAAAAGTAAAAATGTCAGCAGCAATAAAATACCACCAAATGAAAGCTCCATTAGTGAGAAGAAAAGGTGGTAAAATTCATTTGGGTGGTAAGTTGCATGACCGAGCGATAAACGGTGAAAGGAGTGTAGTGCCGAAGTGTAAAAAGTGCTCTGGTCATGAAGGGGGTTTCACCTAGCGGGGCTGAAGTGGTTAAAAAGAAGGAACACATGGGTGAGCTCAGCAACACCAAAAGACCCGGAATACCATGGAAAACAACTGTGGTGGATGACCAAATAATTATTTCCCTGGTGAATAAAACAACAGTTGGCCAGATCAAGAACACTCTCCAGGAGGTAGGTGTATGTGTGTCAAAGTCAACAATCAAGAGAAGACTTCCCCAGATTGAATACAGAGGGTTCACCACAAGATGTAAACCATTGGTGAGCCTCAAAAACAGGAAGGCCAGATTAGAGTTTGCCAAAAGACATCTAAATAAGCCTTCACATTTCTGGAACAACATCCTATGGACAGATGAGACCGAGATCAACTTGTACCAGAGTGATGGGAAGAGAATAGTATGGAGAAGGAAAGGAACTGCTCATGATTAGGGATGAGCGAACTCGAACTGTATAGTTCGGGTTCGTACCGAATTTTGGGGTGTCCGTGACACGGACCCGAACCCGGACATTTTCGTAAAAGTCCGGGTTCGGGTTCGGTGTTCGTCGCTTTCTTGGCGCTTTTGTGACGCTTTCTTGGCGCTTTTTGAAAGGCTGCAAAGCAGCCAATCAACAAGCGTCATACTACTTGCCCCAAGAGGCCGTCACAGCCATGCCTACTATTGGCATGGCTGTGATTGGCCAGAGCACCATGTGACCCAGCCTCTATTTAAGCTGGAGTCACATAGCGCCGCCCGTCACTCTGCTCTGATTAGCGTAGGGAGAGGTTGCGGATGCGACAGTAGGGCGAGATTAGGCAGATTAACTCCTCCAAAGGACTTCACTTGATTAATCGATCGATCTGCAGCTGTGCATCATTGAGCTGCTGAAATTCAAATGCTCACTCACTGTTTTTAGGCTGCCCAGACCGTTTGTCAGTCACTTTTTTCTGGGGTGATCGGCGGCCATTTTGTGTCTTGTGCGGTGCTGCGACCAAGTGCATCCAAGCTGCGACCAAGTGCATTTAACCCTCAATGGTGTGGTTGTTTTTTGGCTAAAGCCTACATCAGGGTGAAGCTGTCACACCAAGTGCATTTAACCAGCAATAGTCTGTTTATTTTTTGGCCATATACTACATCAGGGGCAAGCTGCGCCCGTCACCAAGTGCATTTAACCCTCAGTAGTGTGGTTGGTCAAGCTGTGACACCAAGTGCATTTAACCAGCAATAGTCTGTTCATTTTTTGGCCATATACTACATCAGGGGCAAGCTGCGCCCGTCACCAAGTGCATTTAACCCTCAGTAGTGTGGTTGGTCAAGCTATCACACCAAGTGCATTTAACCAGCAATAGTCTGTTCATTTTTTGGCCATATACTAAATCAGGGGCAAGCTGCGCCCGTCACCAAGTGCATTTAACCAGCAATAGTCTGTTCATTTTTTGGCCATATACTACATCAGGGGCAAGCTGCGCCCGTCACCAAGTGCATTTAACCCTCAGTAGTGTGGTTGGTCAAGCTATCACACCAAGTGCATTTAACCAGCAATAGTCTGTTCATTTTTTGGCCATATACTAAATCAGGGGCAAGCTGCGCCCGTCACCAAGTGCATTTAACCAGCAATAGTCTGTTCATTTTTTGGCCATATACTACATCAGGGGCAAGCTGCGCCCGTCACCAAGTGCATTTAACCCTCAGTAGTGTGGTTGGTCAAGCTATCACACCAAGTGCATTTAACCAGCAATAGTCTGTTCATTTTTTGGCCATATACTAAATCAGGGGCAAGCTGCGCCTGTCACCAAGTGCATTTAACCCTCAATGGTGTGGTTGTTTTTTGGCTAAAGCCTACATCAGGGTGAAGCTGTCACACCAAGTGCATTTAACCAGCAATAGTCTGTTTATTTTTTGGCCATATACTACATCAGGGGCAAGCTGCGCCCGTCACCAAGTGCATTTAACCCTCAGTAGTGTGGTTCGTCAAGCTGTGACACCAAGTGCATTTAACCAGCAATAGTCTGTTCATTTTTTGGCCATATACTACATCAGGGGCAAGCTGCGCCCGTCACCAAGTGCATTTAACCCTCAGTAGTGTGGTTGGTCAAGCTATCACACCAAGTGCATTTAACCAGCAATAGTCTGTTCATTTTTTGGCCATATACTAAATCAGGGGCAAGCTGCGCCCGTCACCAAGTGCATTTAACCAGCAATAGTCTGTTCATTTTTTGGCCATATACTACATCAGGGGCAAGCTGCGCCCGTCACCAAGTGCATTTAACCCTCAGTAGTGTGGTTGGTCAAGCTATCACACCAAGTGCATTTAACCAGCAATAGTCTGTTCATTTTTTGGCCATATACTAAATCAGGGGCAAGCTGCGCCCGTTACCAAGTGCATTTAACCAGCAATAGTCTGTTCATTTTTTGGCCATATACTACATCAGGGGCAAGCTGCGCCCGTCACCAAGTGCATTTAACCCTCAGTAGTGTGGTTGGTCAAGCTATCACACCAAGTGCATTTAACCAGCAATAGTCTGTTCATTTTTTGGCCATATACTAAATCAGGGGCAAGCTGCGCCCGTCACCAAGTGCATTTAACCAGCAATAGTCTGTTCATTTTTTGGCCATATACTAAATCAGGGGCAAGCTGCGCCCGTCACCAAGTGCATTTAACCAGCAATAGTGTGGTTATTTTTTGGCCATATCCCAGTCTAATTCTGTCACTAAATCCATACCGGTCACCCAGCGCCTAAATACTAGGCCTCAAATTTATATCCCGCTAAATCTCTCGTTACCGCTGTCCTGTTGTGGCTGGGAAAGTTATTTAGTGTCCGTCAAAGCACATTTTTTGTTCTGGGTTGAAGTACAATTCCCAATTTAGCAATTTCATAATTTAGTGGTTCCTGCTATATCAGAGCTATTTGAAATCTATCCCTAAAAGGGTATATAATATTCAAGGTGCACATAGGGTCATTCAGAATAACTTCACACACACGCTACTGTGCATTTCCAAGTCTAATTCTGTCGCTAAATCCATACCGGTCACCCAGCGCCTAAATACTAGGCCTCAAATTTATATCCCGCTAAATCTCTCATTACCGCTGTCCTGTTGTGGCTGGGAAAGTTATTTAGTGTCCGTCAAAGCACATTTTTTGTTCTGGGTTGAAGTACAATTCCCAATTTAGCAATTTCATAATTTAGTGGTTCCTGCTATATCAGAGCTATTTGAAATCTATCCCTAAAAGGGTATATAATATTCAAGGTGCACATAGGGTCATTCAGAATAACTTCACACACACGCTACTGTGCATTTCCAAGTCTAATTCTGTCGCTAAATCCATACCGGTCACCCAGCGCCTAAATACTAGGCCTCAAATTTATATCCCGCTAAATCTCTCGTTACCGCTGTCCTGTTGTGGCTGGGAAAGTTATTTAGTGTCCGTCAAAGCACATTTTTTGTTCTGGGTTGAAATACAATTCCCAATTTAGCAATTTCATAATTTAGTGGTTTCTGCTATATCAGAGCTATTTAAAATCTATCCCTAAAAGGGTATATAATATTCAAGGTGCACATTGGGTCATTCAGAATAACTTCACACACACCCGCTACTGTGTATTTCCAAGTCTAATTCTGTCACTAAACCCATACCTGTCACCCAGCGCCTAAATACTAGGCCTCAAATTTATATCCTGCTAAATCTCTCGTTACCGCTGTCCTGTTGTGGCTGGGAAAGTTATTTAGTGTCCGTCAAAGCACATTTTTTGTTCTGGGTTGAAATACAATTCCCAATTTAGCAATTTCATAATTTAGTGGTTTCTGCTATATCAGAGCTATTTGAAATCTATCCCTAAAAGGGTATATAATATTCAAGGTGCACATAGGGTCATTCAGAATAACTTCACACACACACGCTACTGTGCATATCCCAGTCTAATTCTGTCACTAAATCCATACCTGTCACCCAGCGCCTAAATACTAGGCCTCAAATTTATATCCCGCTAAATCTCTCGTTACCGCTGTACTGTTGTTGCTGGGCAAGTTATTTAGTGTCCGTCAAAGCACATTTTTTGTTCTGGGTTGAAATACAATTCCCAATTTAGCAATTTCATAATTTAGTGGTTTCTGCTATATCAGAGCTATTTGAAATCTATCCCTAAAAGGGTATATAATATTCAAGGTGCACATAGGGTCATTCAGAATAACTTCACACACACCCGCTACTGTGCATTTCCAAGTCTAATTCTGTCACTAAACCCATACCTGTCACCCAGCGCCTAAATACTAGGCCTCAAATTTATATCCCGCTAAATCTCTCGTTACCGCTGTCCTGTTGTGGCTGGGAAAGTTATTTAGTGTCCGTCAAAGCACATTTTTTGTTCTGGGTTGAAATACAATTCCCAATTTAGCAATTTCATAATTTAGTGGTTTCTGCTATATCAGAGCTATTTGAAATCTATCCCTAAAAGGGTATATAATATTCAAGGTGCACATAGGGTCATTCAGAATAACTTCACACACACCCGCTACTGTTTATTTCCAAGTCTAATTCTGTCACTAAACCCATACCTGTCACCCAGCGCCTAAATACTAGGCCTCAAATTGATATCCCGCTAAATCTCTCGTTACCGCTGTCCTGTTGTGGCTGGGAAAGTTATTTAGTGTCCGTCAAAGCACATTTTTTGTTCTGGGTTGAAATACAATTCCCAATTTAGCAATTTCATAATTTAGTGGTTTCTGCTATATCAGAGCTATTTGAAATCTATCCCTAAAAGGGTATATAATATTCAAGGTGCACATAGGGTCATTCAGAATAACTTCACACACACCCGCTACTGTTTATTTCCAAGTCTAATTCTGTCACTAAACCCATACCTGTCACCCAGCGCCTAAATACTAGGCCTCAAATTGATATCCCGCTAAATCTCTCGTTACCGCTGTCCTGAATTTGGTGGTGCAGAAGTTCATTCACAACTACCCCGACATGTCAGAGCTGCTGCATAAAGTGCGGGCCGTCTGTTCGCGCTTCCGGCGTTCACATCCTGCTGCTGCTCGCCTGTCTGCGCTACAGCGTAACTTCGGCCTTCCCGCTCACCGCCTCATATGCGACGTGCCCACCAGGTGGAACTCCACCTTGCACATGCTGGACAGACTGTGCGAGCAGCAGCAGGCCATAGTGGAGTTTCAGCTGCAGCACGCACGGGTCAGTCGCACTACAGAACAGCACCAATTCACCACCAATGACTGGGCCTCCATGCGAGACCTGTGTGCCCTGTTGCGCTGTTTCGAGTACTCCACCAACATGGCCAGTGGCGATGACGCCGTTATCAGCGTTACAATACCACTTCTATGTCTCCTTGAGAAAACACTTAGGGCGATGATGCAAGAGGAGGTGGCCCAGGAGGAGGAGGAGGAGGAGGAGGAGGAAGAGGGGTCATTTTTAGCACTTTCAAGCCAGTCTCTTCGAAGTGACTCAGAGGGAGGTTTTTGGCAACAGCAGAGGCCAGGTACAAATGTGGCCAGACAGGGCCCACTACTGGAGGACGAGGAGGACGAGGATGAGGAGGAGGTGGAGGAGGATGAGGATGAAGCATGGTCACAGCGGGGTGGCACCCAACGCAGCTCGGGTCCATCACTGGTGCGTGGCTGGGGGGAAAGGCAGGACGATGACGATACGCCTCCCACAGAGGACAGCTTGTCCTTACCCCTGGGCAGCCTGGCACACATGAGCGACTACATGCTGCAGTGCCTGCGCAACGACAGCAGAGTTGCCCACATTTTAACCTGTGCGGACTACTGGGTTGCCACCCTGCTGGATCCACGCTACAAAGACAATGTGCCCACCTTACTTCCTGCACTGGAGCGTGATAGGAAGATGCGCGAGTACAAGCGCACGTTGGTAGACGCGCTACTGAGAGCATTCCCAAATGTCACAGGGGAACAAGTGGAAGCCCAAGGCCAAGGCAGAGGAGGAGCAAGAGGTCGCCAAGGCAGCTGTGTCAATGCCAGCTCCTTTGAGGGCAGGGTTAGCATGGCAGAGATGTGGAAAACTTTTGTCAACACGCCACAGCTAACTGCACCACCACCTGATACGCAACGTGTTAGCAGGAGGCAACATTTCACTAACATGGTGGAACAGTACGTGTGCACACCCCTCCACGTACTGACTGATGGTTCGGCCCCATTCAACTTCTGGGTCTCTAAATTGTCCACGTGGCCAGAGCTAGCCTTTTATGCCTTGGAGGTGCTGGCCTGCCCGGCGGCCAGCGTTTTGTCTGAACGTGTATTCAGCACGGCAGGGGGCGTCATTACAGACAAACGCAGCCGCCTGTCTACAGCCAATGTGGACAAGCTGACGTTCATAAAAATGAACCAGGCATGGATCCCACAGGATCTGTCCGTCCCTTGTCCAGATTAGACATTAACTACCTCCCCTTAACCATATATTATTGGACTCCAGGGCACTTCCTCATTCAATCCTATTTTTATTTTCATTTTACCATTATATTGCGAGGCTACCCAAAGTTGAATGAACCTCTCCTGTGTCTGGGTGCCGGGGCCTAAATATATGCCAATGGACTGTTCCAATGTTGGGTGACGTGAAGCCTGATTCTCTGCTATGACATGCAGAATGATTCTCTGCTGACATGAAGCCAGATTGTCTGTTACGGGACCTCTCTCCTCTGCCTGTGTGCTGGGCCTAAATATATGCCAATGGACTGTTGCAGTGGTGGCTGACGTGAAGCCTCATTCTCTGCTATGACATGCAGACTGATTCTCTGCTGACATGAAGCCAGATTCTCTGTTACGAGACCTCCCTCCTCTGCCTGGGTGCTGGGCCTAAATATATGCCAATGGACTGTTGCAGTGGTGGCTGACGTGAAGCCTCATTCTCTGCTATGACATGCAGACTGATTCTCTGCTGACATGAAGCCAGATTCTCTGTTACGGGACCTCTCTCCTCTGCCTGTGTGTGTGCTGGGCCTAAATATATGCCAATGGACTGTTGCAGTGGTGGCTGACGTGAAGCCTCATTCTCTGCTATGACATGCAGACTGATTCTCTGCTGACATGAAGACAGATTCTCTGTTACGGGACCTCCCTCCTCTGCCTGGGTGCTGGGCCTAAATATATGCCAATGGACTGTTGCAGTGGTGGCTGACGTGAAGCCTCATTCTCTGCTATGACATGCAGACTAATTCTCTGCTGACATGAAGACAGATTCTCTGTTACGGGACCTCTCTCCTCTGCCTGTGTGTGTGCTGGGCCTAAATATATGCCAATGGACTGTTGCAGTGGTGGCTGACGTGAAGCCTCATTCTCTGCTATGACATGCAGACTGATTCTCTGCTGACATGAAGCCAGATTCTCTGTTACGAGACCTCCCTCCTCTGCCTGGGTGCTGGGCCTAAATATATGCCAATGGACTGTTGCAGTGGTGGCTGACGTGAAGCCTCATTCTCTGCTATGACATGCAGACTGATTCTCTGCTGACATGAAGCCAGATTCTCTGTTACGGGACCTCTCTCCTCTGCCTGTGTGTGTGCTGGGCCTGAATATATGCCAATGGACTGTTGCAGTGGTGGCTGACGTGAAGCCTCATTCTCTGCTATGACATGCAGACTGATTCTCTGCTGACATGAAGACAGATTCTCTGTTACGGGACCTCCCTCCTCTGCCTGGGTGCTGGGCCTAAATATATGCCAATGGACTGTTGCAGTGATGGCTGACGTGAAGCCTCATTCTCTGCTATGACATGCAGACTAATTCTCTGCTGACATGAAGACAGATTCTCTGTTACGGGACCTCTCTCCTCTGCCTGTGTGTGTGCTGGGCCTAAATATATGCCAATGGACTGTTGCAGTGGTGGCTGACGTGAAGCCTCATTCTCTGCTATGACATGCAGACTGATTCTCTGCTGACATGAAGACAGATTCTCTGTTACGGGACCTCTCTCCTTTGCCTGTGTGCTGGGCCTAAATATATGCCAATGGACTGTTGCAGTGGTGGCTGACGTGAAGCCTCATTCTCTGCTATGACATGCAGACTGATTCTCTGCTGACATGAAGCCAGATTCTCTGTTACGGGACCTCTCTCCTCTGCCTGTGTGTGTGCTGGGCCTAAATATATGCCAATGGACTGTTGCAGTGGTGGCTGACGTGAAGCCTCATTCTCTGCTATGACATGCAGACTAATTCTCTGCTGACATGAAGACAGATTCTCTGTTACGGGACCTCTCTCCTCTGCCTGTGTGTGTGCTGGGCCTAAATATATGCCAATGGACTGTTGCAGTGGTGGCTGACGTGAAGCCTCATTCTCTGCTATGACATGCAGACTGATTCTCTGCTGACATGAAGCCAGATTCTCTGTTACGGGACCTCTCTCCTCTGCCTGTGTGTGTGCTGGGCCTAAATATATGCCAATGGACTGTTGCAGTGGTGGCTGACGTGAAGCCTCATTCTCTGCTATGACATGCAGACTAATTCTCTGCTGACATGAAGACAGATTCTCTGTTACGGGACCTCTCTCCTCTGCCTGTGTGTGTGCTGGGCCTAAATATATGCCAATGGACTGTTGCAGTGGTGGCTGACGTGAAGCCTCATTCTCTGCTATGACATGCAGACTGATTCTCTGCTGACATGAAGACAGATTCTCTGTTACGGGACCTCCCTCCTCTGCCTGGGTGCTGGGCCTAAATATATGCCAATGGACTGTTGCAGTGGTGGCTGACGTGAAGCCTCATTCTCTGCTATGACATGCAGACTAATTCTCTGCTGACATGAAGACAGATTCTCTGTTACGGGACCTCTCTCCTCTGCCTGTGTGTGTGCTGGGCCTTAATTTTTATTTTAATTCATTTCCCTATCCACATTTGTTTGCAGGGGATTTACCTACATGTTGCTGCCTTTTGCAGCCCTCTAGCTCTTTCCTGGGCTGTTTTACAGCCTTTTTAGTGCCGAAAAGTTCGGGTCCCCATTGACTTCAATGGGGTTCGGGTTCGGGACGAAGTTCGGATCGGGTTCGGATCCCGAACCCGAACATTTCCGGGATGTTCGGCCGAACTTCTCGAACCCGAACATCCAGGTGTTCGCTCAACTCTACTCATGATCCTAAGCATATCACCTCCTCAGTGAAGCATGGTGGTGGTAGTGTCATGGCGTAAGCATGTATGGCTGCCAATGGAACTGGTTCTCTTGTATTTATTGATGATGTGACTGCTGACAAAAGCAGCAGGATGAATTCTGAAGTGTTTCGGGCAATATTATCTGCTCACATTCAGCAAAATGCTTCAGAACTCATTGGACGGCGCTTCACAGTGCAGATGGACAATGACCCAAAGCATACTGCAAAAGCAACCAAAGAGTTTTTTAAGGGAAAGACGTGGAATGTTATGCAATGGCCAAGTCAATCACCTGACCTGAATCCGATTGAGCATGCATTTCACTTGCTGAAGACAAAACTGAAGGGAAAATGCCCCAAGAACAAGCAGGAACTGAAGATAGTTGCAGTAGAGGCCTGGCAGATCATGGCCAGGGATAAAACCCAGCATCTGGTGATGTCTATGCGTTCCAGACTTCAGGCTGTACTTGACTGCAAAAGATTTGCAACCAAGTATTAAAAAGTGAAAGTTTGATTTATGATTATTATTATGTCCCATTACTTTTGGTTCCTTAACAAGTGGGAGGCACATATGCAAACTGTTGTAATTCCTACATCGTACACCTGATTTGGATGTACATAGCTTGCATCTGAACAGTATCTAAACAAATACCCAGAAATGTAATTAAGGTACTAGGCCCTTCGACCTTGTGCGGAGCTACAGGAATTCTAAGATCTTCAAATACCGTACGCAATACCTGTAAGTCTTAAGGTTCTTGTAACGGGGGATCAATCAAGAGAAAGTCATCTAGGTAATTAATGACATGATTAACACGGAAAGTGTTTGACAAAACCCAATGCAGGGCGCTAGCAAACTGGTCGAATAACCATGGGCTAGATTTCGACCCAAAACGTTAATTTACTAGAAAAGAAATACTGCCCTTGCCACTTGATACCTTGCCACCGCCATAAGTCTGGTTGAATTGGGAGTAGCTTAAAAGCATCTGTAATATCTGCCTTAGATAACCAGGCTCCTTTACCTAATTTAAGTATGACCTGAATAGCTTCATCAATAGACGCATACTTCATGGAAAACTCTTTTGACGGGATTAATGAATTCAAACTAGGTATAGGTAAGGAATGTGGGGCCGACAAATCATAAATCAACCTTTTTTTATTAGAAAATTTGCCGGACACCACCCCAACCAGATTAATCCTCCAACAATCAAATGGGGGCTGTTTCAAAAGGCCAATTAAATATCCCCTATCCAACTCTGTCTGAATTAACTGTGAAATAGCCTCAGGATCTTTGAATGCCGACAATAAATTTCTGCACTCATATGGAGATTGAGGGAGGGTGAGCATATCCGTATGAAAACCGTTAACTAAACCATTGAGCACGAATTGTACCTAAGCTGGGTCTGGATGAGCAGCTAAGTGACAACTAAGGAGTTTCACATTCACCACGCTTAGTCATGCAGCATTATTGCCCTTTTGAGGGCAAGAAACTTGGGGGTGGGCCCTAAAGCAAATAGCACATAAATGCAACAATCTACACTGGCTGTCGTGGCACGCAGAATAATTAAAATTGTTATAAATTTGCGATTTACCTGAATATTTAATTGGCCAACCCAACTTATCCACCCCGGAGATTACCCTGCTAACTGATGGGCCTGGAACAGCGGTAGACTGGGAAGGTTCCGTTGTGTAGTTAATATTAGAACACCAGCCAGCAGTATGAGCGTAGGAGTTAAAAACCGTACAGGTTGGGGCTTTAAGTCCCTCAAAATGGTGACAAAATAGCTCTGTATCAATAATAGACCAATTAACCGTATGCTGACACTATGCAAGAGCAGCTGCTGCCTTAGCCGGTGATAGTCATAGAATGCAGTAGCACCATATTTGTATCCCAAGTCTACCACTTTATACATATAGAGGTCTAACTCCTCCCTCCTAAGTGGGCTAAGCGTACAAACCCCTTCCCGAAACAAGCTAAATGCCAACACAAACTCTGCGATATTGAGCTTTCTATTCAATCTAGCGTCCCTAGATTTCAATTTCACTGAGACCTCACCGCAGGTTATGGTTTTGTTATCTGGGGCCTCATGAGTATCTATGAGAAGAGATGCCAGATTAACATCTCTCCTTTCAAGGATGTCTTGTTGTATGTTAGTGGGTATGAAATGCGAAGGTGCAATAGTGGGAGTAGGACTTGACCCACCAGGAGCATTAAACTGTGAAATAGTGGCCACCGTCGGTGTCTGCCCCATCAAGCCAGAAGCAGCAGTATTGGCTTCGACTGTGTCCAGTCTAGCCTGAATGTCAGACATTGAAGAAGTCATCGTATTAATGACAGCGTGTAGCTGAGTAAGTGACGTTTGGATGGTATGAATACCACTTCCTGGCTTGGTGCAGCCGAATTCGTAGAGAGAAGACTGTAAAGTTCTGCCTTTCTAGCTGAGGCTGAGAACAGGATTCCTCTTTTTAATAATTTTGGATGGTCCATGACCTCAACGATGGTACTGCACCTCGTACTGATTGCAGATCACCACTGTCGTGAGATGAGAATGAGCCCTCGGTGAGAAACTCTTGAGACATCTCCCTACTAAAAGAGATAGCTAAATCAAGAGACCAAACTAGCACCCTAATCGACAATCACTGTGCAAATCCTGAATAACAATATACCTACACCTTAGTATGAATGATGTATAGACAACTGCCACCTACAACTGTGACTAAAAACACATGAACCTACAGTCGTGCACCGCTATACCCCGGTCCTGTAGTCGTGACAGGACTTGAAATCGAATCTGTAGTCGTGACAGACATTGCCCTGTTGCCTGTAGTCATGACAGGACTTGAAATCCCGTCTGTAGTCATGACAGACATTGCCCTGTTGCCTGTAGTCGTGACAGGACTTGAAATCGAGTATGTAGTTGTGACAGACAATGTTTATTTAAAAAAAATTTTGTAATATATATATATATATATTTTTTTTTTTTACTGTATCCTGTAGACGTGACCAGGCCTCCAAGCTGCTCCCTGACTACCGCGCAATCGTGGACCTGTAGGTGCTAGGACGACACACTGGCCCCTGCAGTGACCGAAAAAATGTGCCTGTAACCGTGACAGGACCGGGGTTTTTTGTTTTGTTTTATTTTTTAGCTAGCACCATACCTTAACAGTAATGCCATGACAGTGGGCCCGACTGCAGGTCCAATGACCCAGATTCGTGATATGTGGAACTATTAGCAGTGCCAGAAAGTCTAGTGCCTGTGGATGAGGTGAAAAATGGCGGACCCGTGAAGAAAAGGCCACACCCTTACCCCCTGACCTGCAGCACCCGCAAATAGTATGGCAAGCAAAGCCCCTACCATATCTACCTTCCGATTATACGTAGATAAGATAGAGATAGAACTGCAGCGCACAACTAGTGTAGGTGACCGTTCTATAGAAATGAAGGAGAAAAGACAACTTACTATCTAATGACGTAGCACATAACTAATACCCCCATTGTAACCATATCAGCAAGTACACCATTATATATATATATTTTTTGTTTCCATATGCTAATACTAACAAGTACTTATGGGCCCCAGCCCCCTACCATCACCAAGCCCTTTATGTCCAATACAACTTAAAAGCACTTGGATGTACTGGCGATGCTGCTGAGCTGAAATACCAAAAATGCCCAGCAGATGGCGACCACACACACCGTCGGCTGCGATGCGCACTGAGAAGGCTGAAAATACCCGGCTGTGCCTTAACTGCGCTGCTGCTCTTGACTGGTAAGGAATGAATGCTTGCCACTGCCATCCTTTGCCCCCGGACTCAAACCCCCAACCGACACATGCCCCAAGTCGGGCCTGCAAGCACCAGCAGCCTCCATCCTACCCTGAGTAGCAGCACCTTGCTGGAAAAACGCCTCACTGCACGAACTGCCACTAGCGCACACAGTGTCCGATGATGACCCAAGCCGACCTGGAAGTGCTGAAACGCCGTCGAGCCGCACCTGTGGCTGTGTGCTTGCAGGTATAAGTAGGCAGTAGGGCCCGCCTCCCCTCTCACAAATACGGCAATCACATTGCCTAACACCTGTCAAAGTGGAAGGATATATGTACGATGGGGATACACGTGGCTGAATAACTAACCAAATCTGTATTTTAAAAAAGACACTTTTTATAACTAGTGTTGGGGGCGAATATTCGAATAGCGAATATTAATTGCGAATATCAGCACTTCGAGAATTTGCGAATATTTATAATATAGTGATATATATTCGTAATTTCGAATATTCCATTTTTTTATTTTTTTCATCAGTAACCTCCCTTCTTGATTGTGGGCCAATGAGAAGGATGCACTTGTCTTTGTCTGAGCTTAGCAACATCCCTAGCCAGGGCTGTCTTTAATATTGATTGGACCCTGGGCAAAAATTTCCTTGGGCCCCCTGGATACCGCCTTCCCACACCCTAGTATGCAATCACGCCCTCCACCACAACACACACAAAAATAATAATCCACACACCTCGTAGAGTAAACCGCGGATACGCAAAAAACGGAAGCCGCCCATGGGCACATTGTAGACATGCCTATTCTTGTCCCCAAAACGGACAAGAATAGGACATGTTCTATTTTTTGGGCGGGGCCACGGAACGGAGCAACGGATGCGGACCCAAACAACGGCCGTGTGCATGAGGCCTAAGCACATGCAGTCTCAGGAGTGGTCCACACCCCTGCCTTGCAGCCTCACAGGAGTACAGGACCAGTATCTGCACACGTATGTATGGCATAATTGGGATGCACATCACACATGACATGACACAGGTCTTTACCAGGCTGCAGGCCAGCAGACACATTATTATTGCCACATGTGTCACATGCCACTACTGACTGTACAGCCGTTCAGAGTTCAGACAGTTCACAGTTCCACTTCCTTCAGAAAAGCGAGCCTGCCGTGCACTCCAGCGACTTACAGATAGAGGCAGTAGCGTTGCTATGGCTGGTGTCACCCATTGCTCAGGGGGGGCCCTCATGGTGTGGTGTGGACTGGTCATTTTTTCTAAGGAATATAGTTTAACCGTTAATGTCCAAAAGAGAAAAAAAGAAGTCACTAAATCAGCTCCAATCAGATATCTGCACATAGACCAAGACTCTGGGTCTATTAAGATATCTGATTGGAGCTGACTTAGTGACCTCTTTTTTTCTCTTTTGCACATAAACGGTTAAACTATATTCCTTAGAAAAAATGACCAGTCCACACCATGAGGGCCCCCCTGAGCAAAGATTAGTAAATGTGGCCGGCCGGCCGGCCCCAGGCCACAGTTCAGCAGACAGAGAACCCAACTCCTTTGTCTCCCGTCTCTCTAATAATCCACCAGTAATTTAAATAACCCCATTAGTGGGGAATTATTAGAGAGACGGGAGACAAAGGAGTTGGGTTCTCTGTCTGCTGAACTGTGGCCTGGGGCCGGCCGGCCACATTTACTAATCTTTGCTCAGGGGGGCCCTCATGGTGTGGACTGGTCATTTTTTCTAAGGAATATAGTTTAACCGTTTATGTGCAAAAGAGAAAAAAAGAGGTCACTAAGTCAGCTCCAATCAGATATCTGCACATAGACCCAGAGTCTTGGTCTATGTGCAGATATCTGATTGGAGCTGACTTCTTATTTTCTCTTTTGCACATAAATGGTTAAACTATATTCCTTAGTGAAAATGACCAGTCCAGTCCACAACACACCATGAGGGCCCCCCTGAGCAAAGATTAGTAAATGTGGCAGGTGGTGGCCCCAGGCCACAGTTCAGCAGCAGAGTCAGACAGAGAGAAGAACCTAATCCAACCCCTTATGTCTCCTGGGGCCGTCTGTCTCTATAATAATCCCCCACTAATTTATGAATGGTCGGATCTGGGGTTAATTATTAAATCAGATTTGGTGACCTGACCGGTTTCTAATATAAAATAAAGTAAATATATATATGGGCAGCGTGCCACTGCTTTTTGCTTTACCTTACCTCCTCAGTCCTCCCCTCCTGGCGCGGCATTGGCAGGTCTAGCTGGCTGTGTAACTTAAGGTACTAGGTTAGTGAGTTACTGGTCTGATTGTCTGGTCACGTGAGGCCGTGACTCACCACCGCCACCCAGTCCCTTTAGCTCCGGATCGGAGGCAGGGACTTAGTCCCTGCTGCTGGCTGCTCCGCCGTGGTGCCACTCACCAGGCTGCGGTGAGTCACACACCCCCTTTTACCACGTGATGGGCGCCGAAGTGCTTCGCTTGTAAGTTCAAGTTGTTCTGATTAAAGACTCTACTGCGCTGCGCTGCTGCATAGACAGTCAGACTGTCAGTGAATGCGAGTCGCGAGTCGGGACTCGAGAAACGGAGCTCCCTTGGGCCCCCAGGAGCAACTGGGCCCGGGGCAGCTGCCCCTTTTGCCCTGCGGCAAAGACGGCCCTGTCCCTAGCAACTATTAGGAAAGTTGCCTACCCCTTACTATATAAGAACCTCCCCAACAGCCCTTGTATGCAGTATTTTGCAGATCTAAGAGAGAGAGCAGTGTTATTGTGTCGCTGCTGTGCTCTGTGCTTTCCTGTGTCATTACATTAGATAGATAGTTAGTTAGCTTTTATATACACTCACCTATAGAATTATTAGGAACACCTGTTCTATTTCTCATTAATGCGATTATCTAGTCAACCAATCATATGGCAGTTGCTTCAATGCATGTAGGGTTGTGGTCCTGGTCAAGACAATCTCCTGAACTCCAAACTGAATGTCAGAATGGGAAAGAAAGCTGGGCTACAACAGCAGAAGACCCCACCGGGTACCACTCATCTCCACTACAAATAGGAAAAAGAGGCTACAATTTGCACGAGCTCACCAAAATTGGACTGTTGAAGACTGGAAAGATGTTGCCTGGTCTGATGAGTCTCAATTTCTGTTGAGACATTCAAATGGTAGAGTCCGAATTTGGCGTAAACAGAATGAGAACATGTATCCATCATGCCTTGTTACCACTGTGCAGGCTGGTGGTGGTGGTGTAATGGTGTGGGGGATGTTTTCTGGGCACACTTTAGGCCCCTTAGTGCCAATTGGCCATCATTTAAATGCCACGGGCTACCTGAGCATTGTTTCTGACCATGTCCATCCCTTCATGACCACTATGTATCCACCCTCTGATGGCTACTTCCAGCAGGATAATGCACCATGTCACAAAGCTCGAATCATTTCAAATTGGTTTCTTGAACATGACAATGAGTTCACTGTACTAAAATGGCCCCCACAGTCACCAGATCTCAACCCAATAGAGCATCTTTGGGATGTGGTGGAATGGGAGCTTTGTGCCCTGGATGTGCATCCCTCAAATCTCCATCAACTGCAAGATGCTATCCTATCAATATGGGCCAACATTTCTAAAGAATGCTATCAGCACCTTGTTGAATCAATGCCACGTAAATTTAAGGCAGTTCTGAAGGCAAAAGGGGGTCCAACACCGTATTACTATGGTGTTCCTAATAATTCTTTAGGTGAGTGTATATATACTGTAATACAGATAGTGGGTGATAGTCAGTGTAGGTTAGATTATGCTACATAGATACATACATAGTACTATGATGTCACAAGTTCATAACAATACTTAGTTGCACGTATTGCGATAAAATATTTGCATCATTAGTGCCGATTTTGCAATCGCGAATATATTGGAGCCCTCTATCTCTCATATAAAGCTATTGTAATGTTCTGCCGTGCCAGCCATTTTCTCCAGTCTCAGGAAATTTCTAGCAGCTTGAAAAATGTAGCCTGTATTTCGCACGCATTACGCAAATATTACATTGCCGATTTTTTACGATCAAGAAAATAATCTCGAATTACCAAATATTTGCAAAATATCACAAATTTGAATATTGCCCCTGTCTCTCATCACTATTTATAACTAGAACATCAGAGAACCTGTTAGTGTGACCGCGCTGCTGAGTGACACTGACTTTCACATCTTCTAGGCTATTGTTATGTTGGCTAGAAAATATGCTGAAAAACCCTCATGATACATTACTGGAGCTTAAACACCATGGATTTGTAGATATTTATGAAATAAGATAACTGGCAGGATAATTATCTATGTGTATGAAATGTAAGGAAAAACATATGTGCACAGTGAACCTGTATAAGCAAAAGGTCATACTGTAAATAGATGTAGCTGTAGATGTTACTGGACGGTAATGTCTGTACTCTCTGAATGGCCACTACAGAAATGCTTAATAGTCAATACATAGAGGCAATGACTGACCATCTGATAATAACTGAACTGTTGTACCACAAAATAGCAGGGACATTGATGGCTTCATGTTGATCCAAGAATGGGGCTAGATTTTGCAGACACGTTCATTGACTTCATGCTGAACCTTCTTTTTTGCTCCATTTTTTGCTGAACACACAGCAGCTGCTTCTTTTTCCAGCTTGCTCCATGGCATTGCTCCAGGAAGTGACTTGTGCTTAGCAATTGCTCTCTTCGTTGTGTCCAGGAAGACACCAACATGTAAGATGGTCAAGATAGAGTTAGAGTGGTCTGACAGTAATAAACATCCCACAGAGGAACGGAGTAGCAAGAATAGACAGGAAGTGTCAAATACAGAAACTGAAACTTTACACAGAGGTTCAAAAGTTTGATGGTGGCAATATAGCCAGGTTATAGTCAGGGCCATATTTACCATAAGCCATGCTACAGTAGGTCAAGTGGCTAGGATGGTAGAAAGAAGGTGGTGGTACTTTATAACATTTCTGGTTCTCCTCCTGCTGCCGCTTCCAATGTATTACTCACTCCCAGATCAGGATTTTTGGAATCTGATTGATCCAGTGAACAGCTGCTGTTACAGTAATTTATGGAAATCACAGAACCAAAAAAGTGCTAAGACTATTACTTAGTCAGCCACAACCCCTAGGCTCAAGCATAGGTGAGTTATTTTGTAAGGGGTCACCTTGCCGGGGTAGGTGGGCTCGTGCATTTTAATCAAAATGTGTGCTAATAACCTCATATTCATTTATAAAGTGAATATTGGAATTGTGTTCATTTTTTCAAACTGGTGGAAAACAGAACTGGCTCAGTTGCCCATAGCAACCAATCAGATTCCACCTTTCATTTTCCAAAGTAGCTGTTAAAAATGAAAGGTGGAATCTGATTGGTTGCTATGGGCAACTAAGTAAATTCTTCTTTATACCAATTTGATAAATGACCCCAATAGAGTTTCATAACCTCTTTTATTCAATTTTTGCAGAATGTCATTTTTGCTTTTCTATTTCAGCCTCAGTGTACACACTCAAAGTGTAAAAAATACTCCAGGTCACCTAAAGCAATACAGTCTGGTGCACGGAAAGGCTCAGCTTATTATCCAATAAGCAATAGAACAAAAAAGAGTCCAGCACCTTCAATAAAATCTTTGTTGTGGTTTATTTCATTTAGTAGAAAATGACAAAGACATAATCCTCCACCAAAGCAGTTGCTGACACGTTTCGAACACAGGTGTGTTCTTAATCGTAACTAGTGAGACTAGCTCTGCCAGGCTAGTTATTCATGAAACAAAACCACACCAGCAGACAAAGGGGTGGCTGTTCTTACAGCCCAATTAAAATAATTAAAGTTGCAGATGATAGTCTCACAAACTTAATACATAAAACACATAGTAACATAGTAACATAGTACATAAGGCCGAAAAAGACATTTGTCCATCCAGTTTGGCCTGTCATCCTGCAAGTTGATCCAGAGAAAGGCAAAAAAAAGACATATAAAATGAAAATTTTCATAAAAATAATAATTTATATGATGATAAAGTATACAACATATATATATGAACAACGCAGTGTGTGAACAATAACTAAAAACACAAGTGTAACATTGGCATAGTATGAACATGATCTAAGAGACTGCACAACTTTTGTCTCCACTTAAAAAATCTCCTCTGAGTGGAAACCTAACGGACTCCATTATAGTCTATGGGGCCCGTATGCTTAGTTTGGCTCAGTTATGTGTTGAATCGGTCCTTTCCGTTCTACTGCTCTTATAACTGAGCTGAAGAACGGAAAGGCTTAACGCTGATGTGAACTCACCCTTAGCCTGATTAATTTGGGGAATAGTTTTTGATTGCTTAGCCTGCCTTTAAATAGAGTTTCTGTGTTTCTTTGCTAGATTTAGCGAAAGCTCTGTGCATTTGTTTCTAGATTCTTGCATCATAGTCTAATCTATAGGAATTGTATCAGTATATCCTAGGAACTGTGCAGTGGCATGCATAGAGAAGTAAGGGCCCCATAGTAAGGATCAAACCCTCCCTCCCCCCCCCCCCCCCACTACCTGACAGAAGGGTTTATCCCTAAACCTTTTTCAATGACTCTTGGGCCATTTGTACACTGCTTTATTTGCTAGAAAGTTGTTTCATTAGAGAGTAGAGTCCTGACCAAGTTTTCACCTCCAGTAGAAGAGAAGATAATCCAAACAATGACTGGGCCCCCTCTTGTCCTGGGTCCCATAGCAGTTGCCTGGTCTGCCGCTATGGTAGTTATGCCCTTGGAACTGTAGTTCTATTGTCTTTCATGCAAGTTTGCTGTCCAATAAAGCACAGTGATACCAAGGTAATTAAACCAGGTATTGGTACTTCTGGCAGTTTGGGCAGGTGCCAAGTCCTGCTGGAAAATGAAATCAGCATCTCCATAAAGCGTGTAAGCCAGGGGAAGCATAAAGTGTTGTAAAACATCTTGGTAAATGGCTGTGCTGACTTGATATAACACAGTGGACCAGCACCAACAAATGACATGGCTCCTCAAACCATCACTGACTTCACACTGGACCCCAAGTAACTTGGATTGTGTGCTTCTCCACTCTTTCTCCAGACTCTGGGACTTTAATTTCCAAATTAAATGCAAAATGTACTTTCCTCTGAAAACAGGACTTTGGACCACTAAGCAACAGTCCAGTCTTTTTACTACTTATACCAGGTAAGATGCTCTTGACGTTGTCTCTGGGTCATAAGTGGCTTCACACAAGAATGTGACAGTTGTAGCCCATGTCCTGGATACATCTGTGTTTCGATAATATTTTAATTTATTGAGATGCACCTGTAGACTCAACTAGCCAAACAATCCAGTTTTTCTGCAACTATTCCTGAAAGTGACAACTTCTCAAAACCCAAGCAATTGACTTGAGATTAGGTGTCACTGTATTATATTGACCCCTTCCTTTTCCAAGAATACAGACAATTCGGCTGTCACATGTGATTGCTGCCTGTCCACAGTGCTAAATGTAGTGTCTATCCATAATGTTATCAAGTTTTATTCTGCATATACTTCTTCCTTAAAGGGGTTGTGTCACTTCAGCAAGTGGCATTTATATTGTGGATAAAGTTAATACAAGACACTTACTAATGTATTGTGATTGTCCATATTGCCTACTTCGCTGCCTGGATTCATTTTTCCATCACATTATACACTGCTCGTTTCCATGGTTATGACCACCCTGTAATCCATCAGTGGTGGTCATGTCTGCACTGTATAAGAAAAAGCACCAAACTCTCTGGACACATAGGCTGGTGCTTTTTTCAATAGCATGCAAGCAGCGTTTTGATGTCCAGAGCACAATGGAGGTGGAACGGAGGCAAACTGATGCGTTCTGAGCGGATCCTTTTCCATTCAGAATGCATTAGGGCAAAACTGATCCGTTTTGGACCTCTTGTGAGAGCCCTGAACCAGTCCTCTTTATAAATAGAGATAATGGCTTGGTAAAATAGAAAACATTACCAAAACTGAATTACTGTATTTCTTTAGGTTTTAGGGGAGGAAAATAAGAAATACATATTTTTCATTACACCTCAGGTCAGACCACCAATCATACCCCCAATATAAATCAGACTTAATGTTAATAAGACCCTCAATCAGACCCCAGATCAGACTCCAATGTTAATAAGACCCCAATCAGACCTCAGATCAGAGTCCAATATAAAGAAGACCCCTCCATTCAGACGTCAGATGAGACCCTATGCCTCATATCAGCACCCTGCTATATCTCATAACCCCCAGCCATAGTTATTAGCCCCTAGCCATGTTTGATCAGCCCTCAGCCATGTTTCAGCAGCCTCAAACCATGTTTCAGCAGCCCCCAGCCATGTTTCAGCAGCCCCCAACCATGTTTGATCAGCCCCTAGCCATGTTTGAGCAGCCCGAACCATGTTTCTGCAGCTCCTAGCCATGTTTCAGCAGCCCATAGCCATGTTTCAGCAGCCTCAAACCATGTTTCAGCAGCCCCCAACCATGTTTCTGCAGCCCCAACCATGTTTGATCATCCCCCAACCTTGTTTCAGCAGCCCCCAGCCATGTTTCAGCAGCCCCCAACCATGTTTGACCAGCCCCTAGCCATGTTTGAGCAGCCCCGAACCATGTTTCTGCAGCTCCTAGCCATGTTTCAGCAGCCCATAGCCATGTTTCAGCAGCCTCAAACCATGTTTCAGCAGCCCCCAACCATGTTTCTGCAGCCCCAACCATGTTTGATCATCCCCCAACCTTGTTTCAGCAGCCCCCAGCCATGTTTCAGCAGCCCCCAACCATGTTTGATCAGCCCCTAGCCATGTTTCAGCAGCCCCAACAATGTTTCAGCAGCCCCTAGCCATGTTTCAGCAGCCCCTAGCCATGTTTCAGCAGCCCCTAGCCATGTTTCAGCAGCCCCCAGCCATGTTTCAGCAGCCCCCAGCCATGTTTCAGCAGCCCCCAGCCATGTTTCAGCAGCCCCCAGCCATGTTTCAGCAGCCCCCAGCCTCAGATCACAAAAAAATAAATCACTTACCTGTCCTGCTCCTGGACGCTGCTCACTGCCTGCGCTCTGTCTTCCTCTTCATTCAGCTGTGCTCTGTGAGCGCCCTCACGCTGTGCGCAGCCCTGCACAGCCGACAGTAGAGGACCAGGAAGCGGTGAGTACAAAGCCTTCACTGCTTCCTGGTCCTCCGGTACTAATGAGCGCTTCCATAATAAAAGCGCTCATTATTATTTGCCCCATAAGACGACGGGGGGGGGGGGGGGGGGGGGAATTGCGTCTTATGGGGTGAAAAATATGGTACCAAGAATAAGAAAAAATCCTTAATTTTAACAATAGGCCATTTTCTGACAGTTCATTCCCTTTAATAAAACTTGAGCTTATCTTGTGCATAGTCGGCAAAATATAATATACTCATCTATGTAAACATCATAAGTTAAATGAACTAATATTGCTGCTAGCAGCTGAGGTCATTTATTGACCTGCCATCCCAGAGACACTGACTGTAAATGTAATTTATTCTCCCTCACTTCGCTATGCCTTCCAGCTCTATACATTAGGATATAATTAAGTGACCTCTCTTCTCCTTACGTTTCTTGAGAATTAAATGCAAGACTTTCAGATGGAGGCAGATTTCACAAGCCGCATGTTTCCTAACTTGGCAATCAGTATATATGAGCAAATCATTTAAGCACTTATCAGGAATATACTGTACATAGCAAACTTCTAATGGAACAATCGGATTACAAATATGAATTCAGCATTTGCCATAGGGACCCAGAGCCCAAATACATGGAAGAAATACTGTAATTGTATCTAGAAATGCATTATTTAAAATGGAAAAGAAAATGATTGCTGCTCCTCAATGATAATGGAGCTCAAGTCAGACAGAATATGGAAAGAAAACGCTGTTATAACTAGGAATAGTAGGAAAGTCATTGCAATGGCATTCAGAGATACAATGTGAAAAGAGCATTGTCATAGATGCAATATTTATTTCATATATTTTTTTTTTTTTGTAGCTAATGATACCAAGAATATGTGACCACTAATTAATAGTTCATGTATGTTCTGACAAGCGCGTTCCTATAAGGCTACTAAGGGGCGACTTTTTTCTGCTACGGCATTTACCCCACTACACTTATATTTCAATAGTTCAGGCATTTTGGGAGGCAGTGATCTTTGTTGTTATTTATGTATGTTATTTATTAATTTATTGTATTTTTTATTTTTATTTTTAACAACAGGAAATGGGGGCAATTAGATTGTTTTTATATACATCAGCATTATAACTATTAGCTTATGTATGGTAAATATTCCTGCACAGGGTTGTGCTACCATTAAATGTTATCTTAATATACTTTATCATAAAAACTAACTTACTTTTGTCCTTTTTTTTAACTTACTTTTACACAAATGCCCCAGTTCTTAGATATTCTATTTACTTTATTATAATGGCACCCTGTGGTGTTTAATATGTATAATAATGCATGCGTCCACCTACTGATATGGTCGCACGTGCTCCAGCCATATCTGCTGTTAGAAACTGTGACACTTTGGAGGTCATATATAGAGATGAGCAAAGTTTTCAAAAATTTGATTTGATTGCTTCACCGAATCTTTCCCAAAAATTTGCTTCATTCCGAATTAACTCATCACAAAGTGTGTTAAATCAGGACTAATCTGCAGTTAAACTGTAGGGAGAATGTATCCTGGTGTACATCACTGTGCAGTGCAACAACATGCATAGCTAGTCCTTTCTGGTAGCGAAACAGCGTCTGAATGGCAGGCAGGTCACATATACTGTATGGATGCGCGAATCTTCGTGCAAACCATCAACATTCCTAGCTAACCCCAAAAAATAAAAAGCATACAGCATCCTTCAGGAAAGCAAAATGACTCTTTAGTGAAACAAAATAAGGACATGGAGGCAACACCAATATAGTAGTAGAGGGAAAAAAAGGGTCTTTTAATGTTGGCAGTGCAAACACATGCATTTGAAACCCTTCTGTTAGATGTAGAGTGACTGTGCGTCACTATTAGGCTGAGTTCACAAATCACTTATTTGGTCAGATATTGTCAGCCCAAAGCAAGTGCGTGTCAAACTCACAAAACAGGTACAGATCTATTCTTGATACCTAATCAGAGTGTAGGCTTGGTTCCTGAATATGCTTCACAATAAGTGATGGAAATAACTGAGCAAATAACAGAGGTGTGAACTCTGCCTTACAGGTCAATGTTAGCGTCAGTTATAATTTATTGGTGTGGACTTAACTGTGCAGTGGCCCAAAATAAATGCAAGTGGCCCCTTGACACGCGGGAGGTTATCAGAAGTAAGGCTGCGTTCACGTCACTGTTTATTTTTCTTTTCTTCTTTTCCGTCAGAAGAACAGCCCAATGCGGATTCTGTAATTTGGGTATCCACTTTCACAACGTCAGAATAAGGTAAGCATTTGATCAGTATTGGTAAGGCGAAAACAGGAGTGGATCCAAAACAGAGATACATATGATGGAGATATTTGCATGTTTTCTATGTTTTGGACCCACTACTGCTTTTGGCTTCCGAACCATAATCAAATCCTGATGCAAAATACTGATCGTGTGAGAGATGCCTTCTGGACGATGAAACAACAGGACCCATTTTTTTGTTGTTATTTTTCGGTTCTTCTGATGGATCAGAAGTACGGAACAATAAATGGTGGTGTCAACACGGCCAAACAGGGACACTAGTGGTCCCGTAGCATGAAGAGTCACAATAGTGGTCCTGGAACAGACTAGGGGGGTAACCGCAATGGCTGAAACAGCACAAGATGGTTGCAGATCACAGAAGGGGCAGATGGCAGTAGAGGCAGAAGGAGTGTGACTTCAGGAGGGTGACAGCATCAAAATAGTAGCAGCAGCACGTGGCCATTTGTCACAATGTTCTGGTGTGGCAGCACACTACAGTCAGATCATTGTTGCCAGAAAGATCTACACTGTTCACCAGAAGAATCCAGTCAGGCACCAGTGTCTGGAAATCCTGGTTGATCCATGCCTGATTCACCTTTATAAAGGATAGTCTCTCAACATTTTGTGTTGAAAGGCGAATTCTCTTTGGGTTAACTATGCCACCAGCTGCACTAAACTCCCATTCTGATACCACACTACTGGCCAGGCTGGAAAGCTTTCCCAGAGCAAACTTGGCCAGTTGCGGCCACAATTCAAGTTTGGCTGCCCAGTAGTCCAGGGGATGTTAGATCTGGGGAGACAGGGTGCAGTCCAAGTATGCTACCACCTGCTGGTTCAGGTAGTGCTCCATATCCTGCTGCTGCTAGGTGGTTTCTTCAGTAGGCGGGTAATGAAAAGTGCACATCAGAGACTCAAGGCTTAGGTTGCTGGTGCTGATCCTGCTCCCCACCCCCCTCCAGCAGTCATGGCAGTGGAGCATGAGCTCAGAGGGTCCCCCCGGTTAGACCTTCAGGAGGATAGGAAATTAGGTGAGTAAGCAGCGACCAAATGACTACACTACAAAGGATGTTTCGATAGTTGTTGAGTTTTTTATCCCTCTCAGAAGGTGTCAAAAAGGCCCCCATTTTGGACCGGTAGCGAGGGTCTAACATAATGGAGAGCCAGTAGTCATCCCGCTGCTGAATAGTGATAATAAGCTGTCACTACACAAGCAACTCAGCATGCATCTCGCCATTTCCGCAAGGGACCCGGAGGGACTCCCTGCCACCATCTCCACTGCATACTGCTACAGTCTGTAGATGTCATCTGCGTCGCCTTCATCATCGCCCTCTAGCTCCTCATGCTCCTCTCCTGTCGCTTGGGCAGATAAACCACCTAGTTCTCTATACATTTCCTGGGTGTTTATATCTTCCTGTGCCAAGTCAGCCTCCACAGAGCCAAGGTGGCCATCCGCAGGATGGCAGGATGGCCATAGATATGTATTAAGACAAAGTAAAATGCTTTCTATTTTGCATTCCATCCTAAAATTCAGTTATATTCCATTATAACTCTGTTATAATGGAACACTATAATGGAAATCCTAGTGCTGGTGAGAACCCGCCCTAAGTGTGGTGTCAGAGTAAACCTCCAATTCCTAAGATGATGTTGAAGAGCGAGTCATTCCTGGCCTGTTGCTGCGGCTGCTGCTACCACTACCCCTTCTTCTGCTGCTGCTTGTGCCGGCTACAGCAACATTTTTCCAATTACTCGTGCTATTTGAGGGCCCAGACAACTGTCTGTTGGCCATAGTGTACATACAGTAACTGAATCAGTAATGTAACAGCTGAAGTATGAATGGTGCAGCAGATAGACAAAAAAAACACACCTATATATTACACCGCCTGTTGACAATCAGTCTGATACACAGTACATCTATGTATAACTGAAGAGATTAATCATTAATGGAGCAGAAGATTAATTAGTTACACAAGCCTATATATTATATCGAATGCTGAGACTAAGGCCTCTTGCACACAAACGTTATTTTTTCCCCGTTTGCGGGCGTTTTTGGCGTTGCGTATAAGGTCCGTATATGGAACCATTCATTTCAATGGTTCCGCAAAATAACGGAATGTACTCCGTATGCATTTTGTTTCCGTATTTCCGTTTTTCCGTTCCGTTGAAAGATTAGAACATGTCCTATTATTGCCTGTAAATCACATTCCATGGCTCCATTCAAGTAAATGGGTCAGCAAAAAATATAAATAATACGCAACACATACGGAAATGCACCCGTATGTCTTCCATATCCATTCTGTTTTTGCGGAACCATGTATTGAAAATGTTATGTCCAGCCCAATTTTTTATATGTAATTACTGTATACTGTATATGCCATACAGAAAAATTGAACAGAAACGGGAACACAACGGAAACAAAAAACGGAACAACGGATCTGCGAAAAATGGACTGCAAAATACTGAAAAAGCCATACGGTCGTGTGAAAGAGGCCTAAGTCTGATGTGCAGTTAGAACAATTACACAGAGCCTGCGCTGTCCTTGCACTGTTCCTGCAGTCTCCCTATGCTCTTCCTATGCTCTCCCTACACTTTTTGAAAAATCTCCCTATGATCTCCCTACACTGTCCCTGCACTGTCCCTAACCAATATTGTACTATTGAAAGATTGCTAAAACACTGTCCCTAGCACTTGCAACATCTCTCCCTATGCTCAGTACACAATAAAATGGTGAATAGCGGGTGGGATTAGGCTTTTTATAGGGCTGTGACATCAAAGGGGATGGCTATCTGATGATTGGCTGGCTGCATGGAATTATCGGTCATATCACGCTCCCAGGCTTCTTATTTTCACATTGTAACACATATAGCCGCCATTTTAGGAAATACATTTTTTGTTACCATGAAGCGTGAGAAATTTCAGATTTGTGGCGAATCAAAGTTTTCCTGGAATTTAAATCAAATTCAATTTCACTTTGATTCACTAAACACTGGTCATATACTTTAGCAGGATGTTTTTGGACTTTGCAATTGAAGTGGTGGCTGGAGCAAGAAGAACTCTGCAGAGGATTTTAGCATCCTGGTAGGAGGGCCTTGATAAAAGAGCAGGTCTCTGACCAAGACTGCTTAGTACACGCAATGGTATCTGAATATTGTACTGACCTGCATGCATAATTGTGCCAACCAGGAAGAGATGTGACAGCCTGAATGCGGAACCAACTAAAGATACAACATCTAACCCTTTTTCTCTTACTAAGACCGTTTCCTCAATGGAGAGACTATATCCCATACTGACCGACTCTACTGGAATGCCTGAGAAGCTTCCAGAAAAAGGAGAAACCTCCCATACTCCCAGAAGAGTAGCCAAATTTTCCGGGCTCAGCATGGAGAACTGCCTTCTCCTAGAAAGTAGCCCTCCATGTACTTCAACTGTATTGTTTTCAGCATCATTACTGTAAATGCAAGAGACTCAAAGTACCTTGAACTGGTAGGGTGCCACTCAAAAGGGGGTAAAATGACTCTCACGCAGGTGCAGGACCTAAAAAAAGTGAAGCAGCTATGAAAGAAAAAATGTTGGTGGCACACTCAATGTGGCACAATCTCACACCTCCTGATGGTTGACCTTCCAACATGGCAACAATGGCAAGCATGCTTTAGCCATACAGTTGCGGCCTTCATTAGACTGTAACCATTAAGCCTGTTACCTTTCATGAGAAATCTGTAACTGCCAAGCATGTTGCCTCTAGCATGATCAGTAAAAGCCGCTATTCATGTTACACCTCTTTCCTTTCACTATCTATTTGTAGGTAGCCGAGCATAACACTCAAGGTCCAAATAGACCACAGATTTTATTTATAGGCCCCAATAAAATGCATTACATTTGATAATTGGCAGGGGGGTTGTTACAAATTTTGCATTGGGCTAGAGAAGCTTACAAAGAAGTTACACATTTAGCGGCACTGTAATATTTGTTAAGGGGCTTCCTTTCCGTACACACATGGCTGTTAATCTGCACCTTCACTTATATCTTAAAAATATAGGTTTCACCACTGTTAACCCATATTTCTCACCTGTAGGTCTTATAAAAAGCTGATATGGCTTGGCAAGGGCTTTAGACTAAAGTCGATTTGTCTTTGTACTTGCAGAGCTATTAACAAATAACCAATTTATTTTTTTGGCTTCATTTCTGACAAAAGTGATATATTTCCGTTGGGTCAAAAAGCAAAAAAATTGTTTTGTTGCTGACATCTTTTTGTTAATACAGGAAGTTCTCTGCTGATCAGTGATCCCTGTTCAGATGTGCAGCCCCGGGGACATCCAAAGCAGTGTCTGCAGAACATGGCCCTGTGTTTTTATTTTCCACCATTAAAATATAAAAAAATATATAATTTTGATTATGGGTCAGCAACCTTCAGCACTACACTGCGGTGAAACTACAACTCCCAGCATGCACATTTGCTTGGCTGTCATCAGAACTCCTTTATAAGTGAATGGATCATAGTGGGACTTTTACAACAGCTGGAGTGATGGAGGACGCTGACTTCTGATGTAGAACAACCTTGCAAACCAGGCTATAGATGTGAGATAGAAGTTTAGAAGTCATACCTGGACAGTGGTGTTTGACGGCAACTAAAAGCCCTTCATCTGCAGAAGAAGACACCAGTTTTATCAATCTCCTTCAGACTTTGCCACCAGGGAACCCAAAGTTTCACCAGTGGGGTCAAGCATTCTAATGCAATTCTAATGGAACTGGACCCTATCCTCACTGCTGATAGCACCATAACAGCTTAAAAACAGAAAGCTATCCTACTGTCTGAGTAATGTCCAGATATTTGCTATTTGTGTGGGTGATGTGCATACAGGTGTACCATGTGTATACAGTTGCAATAAAAATTATGTGAACCCTTTGGAATGATATGGATTTCTGCACAATTTGGTCATAAAATGTGATCTGATCTTCATCTAAGTCACAACAATAGACAATCACAGTCTGCTTAAAGTAATAACACACAAAGAATAAAGTGTTACAATGTTTTTATTGAATACACCATGTAAACATTCACAGTGCAGGTGGAAAAAATATGTGAACCCCTAGACTAATGACATCTCCAAGAGCTAATTAGAGTGAGGTGTCAGCCAACTAGAGTCCAGTCAATGAGATGAGATTGGAGGTGTTAGTTACAGCTGTCCTGTCGTATAAAAAACACACACCAGTTCTGGGTTTGCTTTTCACAAGAAGCATTGCCTAATGTGAATGATGCCTCGCACAAAAGAGCTCTGAGAAGACATACGATTAAGAATTGCTGACTTGCATAAAGCTGGAAAGGGTTATTAAAGTATCTCCAAAAGCTTTGCTGTTCATCAGTCCACGGTAAGACAAATTGTCTATAAATGGAGAAAGTTCAGCACTGTCGCTACTCTCCCTAGGAGTGGCTGTCCTGTAAATATGACTGCAAGAGCACAGCGCAGACTGCTCAATGAGGTGAAGAAGAATCTTAGAGTGTCAGCTAAAGACTTACAAAAGTCTCTGGCATATGCTAACATCCCTGTTAGCGAATCTACTATACGTAAAACACTAAACAATAATGGATTTAATGGGAGGATACCACAGAGGAAGCCACTGCTGTCCAAAAAAACCCATTGCTGAACGGTTAGAGTTTGCACAAGAGCACCTGGATGTTCCACAGCAGTAATGGCAAAATATTCTGTGGACAGACAAAACCAAAGTTGAGTTGTTTGGAAGAAACACACAACACTATGTGTGGAGAAAAAGAGGCACAGCACACCAACATCAAACCTTATCCCAACTGTGGAGTATGGTGGTGGGGGCATCATCGTTTGGGGCTGCTTTGCTGAGTCAGGGCCTGGACGGATTGCTATCATCGAAGGAAAAATGAATTCCCAAGTTTATCAAGACATTTTGCAGTAGAACTTAAGGCCATCTGTCCACCAGCTGAAGCTCAACAGAAGATGGGTGTTGCAACAGGACAACGACCCAAAGCATAGAAGTAAATCAACAACAGAATGGCTTAAACAGAAGAAAATACGCCTTCTGGAGTGGCCCAGTCAGAGTCCTGACCTCAACCCAATCAAGATGCTGTGGCATGACCTCAAGAAAGGGATTCACACCAGACATCCCAAGAATATTGCTGAACTGAAACAGTTCTATAAAGAGGAATGGTCAAGAATTACTCCTGACCGTTGTGCACGTCTGATCTGCAACTACAGGAGGTTCAACCAGTTTTTAAATCCAAGGGTTCACATACTTTTTCCACCTGCACTGTGAATGTTTACATGGTGTGTTCAATAAAAGCATGGTAACATTTAATTATTTGTGTGTTATTGGTTTAAGCAGACTGTGATTGTCTATTGTTGTGACTTAGATAAGATCAGATCAATTTTTATGACCAATTTGTGCAGAAATCCATATCAATCCAAAGGGTTCACATACTTTTTCTTGCAACTGTATGTGCATGTAAGGCTTCATTCATACGGCCATATCTGTTTTGCAGTACACAAACTGCAGATCCGCAAAATGCGGATACTGGCCATGTGCATCCCACTTTTTTCAATGTTCCCATTGTCAAAATGCCTATTTTTGTCCACAAAATGGACAAGAATAGGGCATGTTCTATTATTTGCAGTACAGCTGCATGAATGAGGACAGCACACTGATGACTCATAGAAATGAATGGGTCTGTGTGCAATCCTCAAAAAATGCGAATTGGACTCAGACCGAAAATAAGCTTGTGTGAATGAGGCCGAATGATGGAATATCCTGAGGATAGACCATCAGTGGCAAAATAACTTGTGATTTCCCGTCTTGTACTCAGCTTTTGAAACAATTTATAATGCTCTGGGTCCCTGCCCCACATCATCTGTAATGAATAGTACTGACATAATCCATCAGTACAAATCACTCAGGTGTGTTTCTCGCAGTGAACTCACTGGTCTCAAACTGGTCTAAGGTAGTCACGTCCAAACCGCAAGGTCAAACTACTCCCCCACTCCGATGATGAGAGGTGCTCATCTGAGGTGGTAGTGTGTAATAAAACAACTGTTGAGGGTTGTTTTAGCCCCCTGGCCTTCTAAATAAAGGACCCGCAGCTACCAGGAATCCACCAACTGAGGATGACCTCTGGGATGGACAATCAAGATGCAAGTAAAGCATGGCAAAAGGGATCCAATAGTGGTGCACTTCCCAAAACTCAATCATCAGGTTAAACAGATATATACATCAAGCAGCATATGACAATGACATACATATAGGTTCGGGCCCACAGAAACATCAAAGATCAAAGTGCAACTTATTCACACACTCACTGCTCTAATTAGAACACATATCTTAAACCCCACATAGCAAACACTTCTAGAAACATCACCATCATAGAACGTTACCTATCAAATTTTGCATTCAACCTGACTAATTTCCCTAATAATATCACAAGTAGTGCAGGGAATACATCCAGTTCTAGTTGGAGAGCATCCTTCATGACTGCACAGAAGAGGTGCGCTAATGGAGATGCATTGGCAGCTCAAACAACAGTTCACCGTTGGGGGCTCGTTCAACAGATCAGGTTCCCAATGACTAATGGAGTCCATCAAGGTCCTGGTATTTTTGAAAACAAGAATAGTGCTGCTGACTGCTTGAATCCTGCCATCAAAGGTAACAAACAGAAAGTATCCAAAATGCTATTATGAGCAGATCCTAAAGTTGGTCACACCCATTAGAGGTGTGTCAACGGAACTCGACAATTTCAGCAGGGTCCACCAACTATCTAATGTTTATGGTGCCTTCTGACTCTCCCTGATGCCGGATGTCGGAGGAGACAAAGTTTGGGTACGTTGGATTTCAACATGCTCTATCCTTATTCTTGGAGAGATAAGCCACTCCGAGAGGTGTCTGGAGGAGGCTTCCTCCCCTCCCTCTTTCACAACACATGCATGCTCAGCCTCCTATTTACAAGGTAATGCTCCCTAAGTATACCATATACCCCCACTTATGTTCTATAATACCAGCTCGCTTGCTGGCTAGGGCGCTGCACACAGGTCCATGAGACAGCATTAGTACACAAAATCTTACGTTATATTGTACTTTACCCCATTACACATACATGGTAGGAAACATCTTGGTGGAGAGAGATATTTAAGGCAAGTAGCAGGCAGACACGGGGCATGGAAAGTTGACTGATTTACCTAATCAAGGACTTGTTATTTCTGAGTTACAATCAAAATTGTATTTAATAGCAATTGTATGCATGGAAGAGCTTCAATTACACTGCACGAGTCTTGACTCTGAAAAGGCTGACATTGCTTTTTTTTTTGCTGTTACTTTTGTAAAGTAATAAATACAAGTTTACAAGCGTCCAACTTTTAACCCTACTGTGTAGTAGGATTCCAATTCTTCACTAAAGGGAATAACTGGGACTTATCTTAAGATGGCTTATCCTTAGGATAGGTCATCAATATTTAATGAGTGTTGGATCAAACTCCAGTGACCCCTGTGGATCAGCAGAATAGAGATTGTGAATGGAAGCAAGCTGGAACACCAATCACAGTCACCCATAAAGATGACCATCTGTACCAGGGTAAACGAAAAGGGAACACAGTAATGGATGTGTCTCCGCATCACCCTATTTTACTGATCAATGGGGTTCGGGGACTAGACACACACCATTTAAATATTATAAGAAAAAAATAATAATATATATTTAAAGGGAGTCTATACCGAGTACTTGCAAAACTTCTGGGAGGATGCTGTGGTTTACATTCATTGCTCTTAGTGTAGGGCATATTTATTTATTTTACGTACTTACATAGCGCTACTATATTCTGCACTCACAATCTAAGTCCCCTATCCGTATGTCTTTAGAGGAAACCAATGTACCCGGAGGAAACCCACGCATACACGGGGAGAACATACAAACTCCATGCAGATGTTGGCCTTCAAACTTAGGACCCCCAGTGCTGCAAGGCACCAGTGCTAACCACTGAGCCACCTTGCTGCCCATATTTGAAACCTTAGCCTCACTCTGAAAACTATAATTGCCAACATGCCACTGCAAGGTGGCAGCAGGTAAAGTGTTAAATGACGTATATATTCCACCTAGGTTTCTCACCTACTGTATACATTGTGAGGGGTTCCATTCCTAGCCCTGGACCAATTTACTCTGCAGCCACTTGATTAATGCAGCTGGGATGAGGCCTACTTAAAGACCCAGGCTGCATTATGTGAGAGAGCCCCAAACAGAGTGGTTGCTCTATGTGTGAGCAGCAGGGCCGGTTCTAGGTGAAATGGGGCCCTGGGGCGAAAAACAATAAGGGGGCCCCCCCCATGACACTTGATGATTTTTACAGAAGAAACTGTATATTTTGGGGCACAGTGTAGAGGTATACTGTATATTGTGTGGCACAGTGTAGCGGTATACTGTATATTGTGGGGCACAGTGTAGAGGTATACTGTATATTGTGGGGCACAGTGTAGCGGTATACTGTATATTGTGGGGCACAGTGTAGAGGTATACTGTATATTGTGGGGCACAGTGTAGCGGTATACTGTATATTGTGTGGCACAGTGTAGAGGTATACTGTATATTGTGGGGCACAGGGTAGAGGTATACTGTATATTGTGTGGCACAGTGTAGCGGTATACTGTATATTGTGTGGCACAGTGTAGAGGTATACTGTATATTGTGGGGCACAGTGTGGAGGTATACTGTATATTGTGGGGCACAGTGTAGAGGTATACTGTATATTGTGTGGCACAGTGTAGAGGTATACTGTATATTGTGTGGCACAGTGTAGCGGTATACTGTACATTGTGTGGCACAGTGTAGAGGTATACTGTATATTGTGTGGCACAGTGTAGCAGTATACTGTATATTGTGTGGCACAGTGTAGCGGTATACTGTATATTGTGTGGCACAGTGTAGCGGTATACTGTATATTGTGTGGCACAGTGTAGAGGTATACTGTATATTGTGTGGCACAGTGTAGCGGTATACTGTACATTGTGGGGCACAGTGTAGAGGTATACTGTATATTGTGGGGCACAGTGTAGCGATATACTGTATATTGTGTGGCACAGTGTAGAGGTATACTGTATATTGTGTGGCACAGTGTAGTGGTATACTGTATATTGTGTGGCACAGTGTAGCGGTATACTGTATATTGTGTGGCACAGTGTAGCGGTATACTGTATATTGTGTGGCACAGTGTAGCTGTATACTGTATATTGTGTGGCACAGTGTAGCGGTATACTGTACATTGTGGGGCACAGTGCAGAGGTATACTGTATATTGTGTGGCACAGTGTAGAGGTATACTGTATATTGTGTGGCACGGTGTAGAGGTATACTGTATATTGTGTGGCACGGTGTAGCGGTATACTGTATAACAAACATATTTCACATGAAAACTTACAATTACTTGGCTTGGCCCTTGGGGATCTCGGACGCCACTTCCACACTTTGGCCGGGGGCTCGGCGGAGCTGATGTTGTGTTTTATCCTAATGAGAAAGATTTCATAATAAGGATTTGGAGAAGGGGCAGAGGGGTCGCAGAGCAGGGAGAGGCCGGTGCTGCTACTAGGGGGTCATACCATGGGGGGGTAATAAAGCCCACCATAATGTCCCCCCCCAGTAGAAATAATTCTCCTTATAATGTGTCAGTGCAAAAAATACCCCTCTGTAATGCCCCCAGTTGAGCTAATGTCCCCATAATGTGCCAGTATAAAATACCCCTCTATAGTGACCCCAGTAAATGCCCCCATAGTGCTCCTCTCCCCCCTAGTGCCCCCCAAAATGTACCAGTATAAAATGCCCGATATATAGTGCGCCAGTAGATGCCCTCAGTGTCCCCCATAATTTGTAAGCATAAAATACCCCTTCTCAGTGCCCCCGTAGTAGTCCTCTCCCCCCTTCCCCATAGTACCCACCACAATGTGTCCCAGTATAAAATGCCCCTATACAGAGCCCCCATATAAAATAACCGTTCTTTGTGGCCTCAGTAGATGCGCCTATAGTGCCACCAATAATGTGCCAGTAAGAAGTCCCCCCATAGATGTCCCCCAATAATGTGCCAGTGAAATGTGCCCTCATAGATGCCCCTTAATCATGTGCCAGTAGCCTCAGCCCCCCATTAACATGTGCCAGTAGCCATAGACGCCCCCCTATCATGTGTCAGTAGCCATAGGGCCCCCCTATCATGTGCCAGTAGCCATAGGCGGCCCCCCATGAACATGTGCCAGTAGCCATAGGGCCCCCCTATCATGTGCCAGTAGCCATAGGCGGCCCCCCATGAACATGTGCCAGTAGCCATAGGCGGCCCCCCATGAACATGTGCCAGTAGCCATAGGCGGCCCCCCTATCATGTGCCACTAGCCATATGACCCCCCCTATCATTTGCCAGTAGCCATCAGTATTGTACAGAAAAAAAAAAAAAAGGAAAAAACTCCTATACTTACCTCCTTGGCAGCGATGCGATGCAGGCCTCTTCCAGCCTGTGTCCCGCGCTGTGCACGGCTCAGGGCTCAGGCGGCGCGATGACGTCATCGCGCCGCCTGCGCCGGCCTCTGAGAGCAGGGCTCCAGACTAAAAAAAATACCTAGTAGCCATTGGCTCCTGAACTGAAAAATTTAGGAGCCAAATTAAATTTTTTGTCGCCAAATCGAAACCGAATGAAAATTTTGGTATCGTGACAACGCTACGCCGATCAGATCGGCGTAGGGTTGTTTCAATACCAAAATTTTGATTCGCTTTCGTAACCATAAAAAAGTATTGCGATACTCAATACCACGCAAAAAAGCCACGTGCATTTCGCATTTTATGAAATGTTCGGCCCAGTCCTATCCTATTTTTTGGGGTGACAAGGTGACTAAAAAATGGCGAATGCTCACCGCATAGGAGATATTTCTTAATAATTTAATAGTTTGGACTTTTCGGACGCAGCGCTATGTAATATGTTTATTTATTGTATATATTTTTTATATGTAAAATTGGGAAAGGGGGGATTTAAACTTAATATTTTAGAGTACTTTCACACTAGCGTTTTTCTTTTCCGGCGCTGAGTTCCGTCACAGGGGCTCTATACCGGAAATGAACTGATCAGGCATATCCCCATGCATTCTGAATGGAGAGCAATCCGTCCAGGATGCATCAGGATGTCTTCAGTTCAGTCGTTTTGACTGATCAGGCAAAAGATAAAACTGCAGCATGCTACAGTTTTATCTCCGGCGAAAAAAACTGAAGACTTGCCTGAATGCCGGATCTGGCATTTTTCCCATAGGGATGTATTAGTGCCGGATCCGGCATTCAAAATACCGGAATGCAGGATCCGTCCTTCCGGTCTGCGCATGCCGGTAAAAAGATACAAGACGGATCCGTCTGTCCGCATGACAAGCGGAGACATGGATTCATTCTTGCAATGCATTTGTGAGACGGATCCGCAGCCGGATGCATCTCATAAATGCTTTCAGTCACATCAAGATCGGCGGATCTGGCAGGCAGTTCCGACGACGGAACTACTTGCCGGATCACACTACTGCAAGTGCCTTAGTGTTTGTGTTTTATTTTTACTTACTATTAGCCCCCTTAGGGGCTGGAACCCTTGTCCTATTCACCGTTAGGCCCCTTTCACAGTGCACCCCCCCCAGTATAATAAACATTGAGTGCCCCCCCCAGTATAATAAACATTAAGTGCCCACCCAGTATAATAAACATTGAGTGCGCCCCCCCAGTATAATAAACATTGAGTGCGCCCCCCCCAGTATAATAAACATTGAGTGCGCCCCCCCAGTATAATAAACATTGAGTGGGCCCCCCCAGTATAATAAACATTGAGTGCGCCCCCCCCAGTATAATAAACATTGAGTGCGCCCCCCCAGTATAATAAACATTGAGTGCGCCCCCACCAGTATAATAAACATTGAGTGTGCCCCCACCAGTATAATAAACATTAAGTGCGCCCCCCCAGTTTAATAAACATTGAGTGCGCCCCCCCAGTATAATAAACATTGAGTGCGCCCCCCCAGTATAATAAACATTGAGTGCCCCCCCAGTATAATAAACATTGAGTGCCCCCCAGTATAATAAACATTGAGTGCCCCCCCAGGATAATAAACATTGAGTGCCCCCCCAGTATAATAAACATTGAGTGCCCCCCAGTATAATAAACATTGAGTGCCCCCCCAGGATAATAAACATTGAGTGCCCCCCCAGTATAATAAACATTCAGTGCCCCCCAGTATAATAAACATTGAGTGCCCCCCAGTATAATAAACATTGAGTGCCCCCCAGTATAATAAACATTCAGTGCCCCCCCCCAGTATAATAAACATTGAGTGCCCCCCCCCCCTAGTATAATATACATTGGTGGCACAGTGGGCAGTGCCAATGAGGGTTAAAAAAATAAATAAAAAATTAACTCACCTCCACCAATTGATTGCGCAGCTGCTGGTCTCCTGTTCTTTCTTTAGGACCTGTCAAAGGACCTGTGGTGACATCACTGTGGTCATCACATGGTACATCATATGATCCATCACCATGGTAATGGACCATGTGATTAGCTCAGTGACGTCACCACAGGTCCTGAAGCAAGAACAGGAGATCGGCAGCTGCGCGATCAATTGGTGGAGGTGAGTTAATTTTTTATTTATTTTTTAACCCTCATTGGCACTGCCCACTGCGCCACCAATGTATATTATACTAGGGGGGGGGCACTCAATGTTTATTATACTGGGGGGGGGCCTCACTCAATGTTTATTAAACTGGGGGGGCCGCACTCAATGTTTATTATACTGGGGGGGGCCGCACTCAATGTTTATTATACTGGGGGGGGGGGCCCACTCAATGTTTATTATACTGGGGGGGGGCCCACTCAATGTTTATTATACTGGGGGGGGCGGGGCGCACTGCGCCACCAATGTTAATACAAATGCAGGAGGTGGGTGCCGGAGTGAAATAGCCGGCACCCGACCTCTATGATAGGGGGCTGCGATCAGCGGCAGTTAACCCCTAAGGTGCCGCTCCCTGTCATAGAAGTCGGGTGCCGGCTATTTGATTCCGGCACCCGACTCCTGTATTTGTATTACAGGTCAGTTTTCATCATTGGTGGCGCAGTGGCCACAGCCCCTCCCCTCCTCCTCCCATGTCTCTTCTTATTGGCGGAGGCGACAGCAGCAGCACAGGGGGGAGGGAGAATTGAGTGTGTGGTTCTCCATTCTACTACACTCCTTTTGATTGACAGTCGATAGCTTTCAGCGGTTCAGCAAAGCCAGCCGAGTGAAGGGGAAGGGAAAGGGGCGTGGCTATCTTGACTTGAAGCGAGGAGGCCGCTGCCCCCTTGACTTCAAACTCTGCTGTTACATAGCGCGTGTCGGGGATTAAAGTTTGTTTTTCAAGATGTTTGTGCATCTGGCCGGAGGAAGAAAAGTATCTTTAGGAACATACTGCTGGCTACTTTAAGGTAATGCTGGTGGTTTGGGAGGTGTTTTTAAGGTGACAGGTTCCCTTTAATAGAAAAAGCCCACACCACATACCAGAAGCATTCTTTGGGGCAAACCCTTTCAGCAATGTATTCATCCTCCCCCAGAGGCAAAAACCTCTCTATGCATGCCCCAGGTGCTTGATCAACGCATGTTTCTTGCAAACACTAGACTTCCTTGCTCCCCCTATAGGTTATGCCGACACACTGCATATTGAGGTGGAATGCAATAAAATTGCCATAGAATCCATGTACCAGATGTCAGCAGAAAAGGGGGAAAAAAGACACTGTAGTGTCAACTAAAATTCTGAGAGAAGCCCAGCATATCAGCAGCATCTGTATGGCACATATATAGCATATTATTGGGTTTTTGCATGTTTAAACCAGGGGTCTCTTGAAAAACATCTACAGTTTGTATACAGAAATATATGTCTCCATGGTTAGACTATAAACCAACCCAATGTAGTCTGATCCTGCAGGCACGTATTACTGCCTTCTATCCACCCTCTCTTCTTGTTAACCTAAAGGCAGTAGAAGAAGAAGGAGCAGATGGAGAGGGTTTAAAAATGTATGACCCTAGTATAATATATTCTATGACCACAGAAAAAGACATTTACGTACAGGCTGTTGACCCAAAACAATTAAGACTTCTTACAAAGTTGCTTTATGTTTAATTTGACATAAATTAGGGCAAAACAAACTGATTGCAAAATGGGCATAACTTTTATATATGGGCATATCAGGATGATACATGTTGGATTTACATTATATGTAACTCCCTAGTACTGTGATAGCTAACCTCTGGCACTTCAGCTGTGGTAAAACTACAATTCCCAAGATGCACACTTGCTTGGCTGTTCTTAGAACTCCATAGAAATGAATGAAGCATGCTGGGAGTTATAGTTTCACCACATCTGGAGTGCCGGAGGTTAGCCATCACCGCCCTAGTACTATGTTTTTACTGGAGCCTTTTTATGTTGAAGATGTTATGACAGTAAATGACAGGTTCCAGCTGACTGTGTGTAACCTTAGGGATTTGATTGCCGTACAGTTTCCTCCATCCTGAAGCAATGAGCAATTACTGCAATCTGTTGAGCCTTTATTAGTGAAAGGAAGATTATCTCCTAAAAGGACACCCTCAATAAACGCTGTATACTGTATTGCTTCAGTAGAAATAAAAAAAATATATATAAAAAATAATTAATATATCATTTTTTTTTATATTTTTTTTTAAACCTGTATGACATACGTTAGATACGAACCAGTAATGCTGAGGGATATTTCACACTGTTATAGATGTCCTGCTGATCCATCAGAATACTCGTGCTGCGTTATGTCAGTTTATAATCTCCTGATGGGTCTACAGGGGATTTCACATGTGTCACCATGCCTTCAGGGCAGTGTATCATCAGTAGAGATGAGAGAATAAAAAAAAAAATTGATTTGGCCGGTTCACTGAATTTTTTTAGCAAAAAATTGGTTTGATCCGAACTTATTAGTTGCGAATTGCGTTAAAAAAAAAGCTATTTCCTGGCTGCAGAGAGCCTTTATAGTGGTGTAGAACACTGTGCCTTGCAGTAACATGTATAGGGAGTCTGCTTTGGTAGTGAAACAATACTGTGAGTCCGTAATGACATGCAGATGGCGGGCGTCGCTCTTAGAATCACTGCACACTTCACTTATTTGGGCAGTCACTGGGCCAAAACTGACCAAATAACTCAAGTGTGAACTCAGCCTTACAGGTCGATGTTAGCGCAAAGAAGAAGCACACTCCTTTTACACCGTCGCCAGCTGATTCCACATAGATGTCTAAAGAAACTGTTCTATTAAACGCTTATACAAGTAGAGTATAAGACACTCTCCTGTTTCGTGGTCCACTGGGACCTCTAGGGACCCTCCACAGGCGGGGGATAGTGGGCGCATCTCAGCCCCGTCCTCCAGAAGTGGGAAGAATCCGGGTGCGCAGCGGAGCCCCGAAGGAGGCAGGGACAATTCCCCCTGCCTTCACCTGCAGTCAACGTGGGATCCGGAGCTGGGTCGGCGGGTTCCTTGCTCCCCCTAGTGGCAGGAACGTCCGCTTGGCGTGGGAGAGTGAGGAGCAGGAGGACGGAGCCTGTGCCATTTGTGGCCACTAGAGGGCGCAGGGCTCCAAGGGATCACGGGCAGGTGTCTCCTGGCATGGGGCTGCATGAAGAATCGGTGAGGGCTGAAGAGTTTGAGAGCGCACCCAGCATGGACACCGCTAGGGTGCAGATGTCGTGCGGGTTCAGCTCAGCCGGAACGTCCACGGAGTCGTCAGTGAGGATCATTCGTCCGGAGTCAGGATCAGCGGCTGATGGGTTCACAGCGCCCAGGCAGCCAGGTGAGAACATGTGGGGTGCTTTTCAGTCATTGATTAGTAGCCCGGAGGGTGTGGGGGCTGGGGGAGGTCACAGGGAAATAGTGGGGGGTTTGGGGCAGTTTGGGGCCCCGCAGTCTCGGGGCGGAGGATCTGTGTCAGTTCAGACTCAGGTGGGGGGTGAGGAGGAGAGGCCTAAGGTTGGCGACGCGGCGAAGGGTGAGGTGTACGTCTGTTTTGAGGGGCCGTTGGGGCGCACTTAAAGCAGGATGTTCGTGAGCGGATATGGCGGGGGGAGTATGTTGAAATTTTTTCGCTTCTTCCCCTGGTGCGGTTTAACCTGGATAGGGAATGAGTGGGTGAGGGAAAAAAGGAGGAAGATGAGGAGCGTCAGCATAGACTCATACCGCGTACGTTTGCCAATTGGTTGCAGGCGTTTGCGATCTTGGCCAGTGTCATTGGGGAAAAGACGCCTGAGTGTTGCTCGGCCTTGTTTTGCTATTTGTATGCGATTGGGGAGGCGTACCGGGTATATGGTGGTGCCGGGTGGCTTAGGTACGATGAGCAATTCAGACAGAGGAAGGTGGTTAGGCTGAATATTCGGTGGGACCATAAAGATATAGGTTTATGGTTGCGGGTGACCGCACCGGGGCGGCAGGGGCAGTCCTTTTGGGGGGATACGGGAGGGGCACCGGGACAGTCCGCGCTGTCAGCAGCGTCCACCAGGGGATTGTGTTTCCTCTTTAATGACGGTAACTGCAGGTTTGGTGCAAAATGCAAGTTCAAGCATGAGTGCACAACTTTCGGGGGTAACCACGGGGCTAACCGGTGCTTCAGAGGCGGGAAACACAGAGGGTCAGACTCGGCTGCAAAAGGGTCGGACTCCAGTTCGGGTGGGAAGGATGGAGTGGTACTTAAATAGGTATCCCAGGCGGAAGGCGGCGGAATTGTTAAAACACGGTTTCGTATTCCGTCGAACCCATTGCCGGTGGTGGTACCGCAAAGAAATTTGCGGTCGGCTTTAGAGTTTCCTGAGGTAGTCTCTGAGAATTTGGCAAAAGAGGTTGCCTTGGGCAGGATGGCTGGGCCATTTGAGGGAGTGCCGATAGCTTGCTTGAGGGTGTCGCCGCTGGGGCTGGTGCCTAAGAAGGAGCCTAACAAGTTTAGGCTTATACATCACTTGTCTTTTCCTAAGGGGGCGTCGGTCAATGATTGTATCGATCCGGACATTTGTTTGGTGGTCTATATGTCATTTGATGCGGCCATGGCATGGGTTAAGAAGCTGGGTCCTGGGACATTGTTGGCTAAGACAGATATCGAGGCGGCTTTTCGGTTACTCCCGGTTCACTCGGATAGTTTATATCTGTTGGGTTGTTTTTGGGACGGGGGGTATTTTGTGGATAGATGTTTGCCAATGGGCTGTTCCGTGTTATGAGCGTACTTTGAGGCATTTAGTTCATTCTTGGAAAGGGTGGTGGTTGATGTGGCGGGGTGTTCGTCAATTATCCATTACTTGGATGATTTTCTGTGTTTGGGACCGGCGGGCTAGCGGGTTTGTTCTCCTTTGTTGGAGTCGGTTTTTGCGGATTTTGGAGTGCCGTTAGCGGTGGATAAGGCGGTTGGCCCGGCGACAGAATTAAGTTTTTGGGGCATTGTATTTGATACAAAAAGGATGGAATGTCTGCTTCCGGAGGATAAAGTGGTTGATTTGTGGGCAGGAGTTGAGAGGGCGAGGCAGTCTTCGAAGGTTCGGTTGCGGGATCTGCAGTCGCTTTTAGGGAAATTAAACTTCGTATGTAGAATCATGCCTATGGGCCGAGCATTTTGTCGTCTGTTGGCTACGTCGGGGGTGGTTGCACCACATTTCGTTAGGTTGGGGCGGGAGTTACACAGGGATTTGGAGGTTTGGTCTGGTTTTTTGAGGGATTTTAATGGTAGAACGTTAATGATGGGCGAGGTGGTGGATAGTTTTGACTTTGAATTATTTACAGATGCGGCTGGCGGGGTGGGGTTTGGGGCTTATTGTCACAGCCAGTGGTGTGCGGCTCGTTGGCCGGAGTCTTGGGTTGAGCGGGGGTGGGTCAGGAATTTGTGTCTCCTTGAGCTGTTTCCCATAGTTCTGGCAATGGTGTTGTGGGGGGATAGATTTAGGAACAAGAAGGTGCAGTTTCATTGCGATAACATGGGGGTGGTACAGGCGATCAATGGTTTGACGGCTTCGTCTCCACCAGTGGTTCGCTTGTTGCAGCATCTTGTGTTGCTTTGTTTATCATTCAATACATGGGTGGTAGCGGTTCATGTGCCCGGGGTTTCTAACAACATTGCGGATTCTCGTTTGCAGTGGGAGCGATTTCGGCAGTTGGCTCCGGAAGCGGAAGGCCTGGAGTGCCCGGGGTCGCTGTGGGAGCTATTGGAGGTACTGTAGCAGGGTTGTTGCGGGCGTCATTGCGCGCGGGTTCCTGGGCTGTGTACGGGAAGGCTTGGAGAGAATGGGAGCAGTGGTGTGCTGTTTTGGGAATGAGAGTAGATGAGGGGGAGATACCTTTTTATTGTTGTTCCTGAGGCATGGAAAAGAGCAAGGTTGGTCGGTGGCGCAGTTGAACAAGTGTGTGGCAGGCCTGGCATTCGGTTTCAAGCTACGGGGCATGGTGGACGTGACGAAGGCTTTTTTTGGTGCGGCAGGTATTGAGGGGTTGGAGGAGGGGTCAGCGGACGGAGGATCGTAGGAGGCCAGTGTCATTCTCTTTGCTGTTGAAGATTGGTAGACAGGTTGAGTTGATTGGTAGTTCCGTTGGGGAGGTTAGCTTGTTTCAGTTGGCCTTTTCCTTAGCCTTTTTTGGGGCTTTCCGTTTGGGGGAATTGGTGTCTAGAAGCATCAGGGTTGCGGGGGGTCTGTGTGGGGAGGATGTGGATTTTCTGCAGGACAGGGTGGTGGTCCGGCTGCGGACGTCAAAAACTGATATGGAGGGCAAGGGGCGGTGTGTTACACTTTTTTCAGTGCCAGAGTGCTTGTTGTGTCCAGTGAGATGTTTGCTAGTGTATAGGGAAGGGGTGTTTTTTTAGGGTGGCCCGTTGCTGAGGCATTGTGATGGGTCGTTTCTTTCCAGGTTTCAATTTGTGGCGGTGTTTAAAAAATGTTTGGTGGGGGTGGACCCAACAGATTTCACGGGTCACTCCTTCAGGATTGGGGCAGCAACGGAAGCGGCTAGGTTGGGGTTAAGTGACAAGGTTATTAAAAGGATAGGGCGTTGGGAATCCATCAGGTTCCGTCATATGTGCGTTTGGGTAGTTTGTAAGGGGTGTAATGGTGACTTGAATAGTAATGTGTTTTCTTTTGTTTGCGTTTCATTGCAGGCTCCAGTCCCGCGCTAGTTTGGATCATTGGACACTTGTTTGTTTTCTGGGGGACGTTGAGGGCGGATGTTCGGGAAAACAGACGTCAATTGGGGTTTGGCAGGGATGTCGCAGTTGTGAAGTGGCTAGGATCTAGAGGTATGTTGTGGGGCAGCGTGCTGAGGAAGTTTCATTGTTTTGTTAGGTTAGATAGAGCTCCAGAAATTTTTGTGCTCCATGTTGGGGGCAATGATTTGGGGGTTAGACCGGCGAGGGAATTGATCAGGGATATCAAATTTGATCTTTTACGGCTTTGGTCATTGTTTCCTCAAATGGTAACTGTATGGTCAGATATTGTGGCTAGGAAAACTTGGCGGGAGGCGCGGTCTGTTGAAGGGGTGAACAGGGCTCGCATTAAGGTGAACAGGGCGATTGGACGGTTTGTGGGGCGGTGGCAGTTAGACATGTGGATCTTGAGTCGGGCCTTGGTGGGTTTTGGAGGGCGGATGGCGTTCACCTGAATGCAGTTGGGATTGATCTGTGGTCACTGGGGCTACAGGGCGGAATTGACAGGGCTCTGGAGATGTGGAGGAACGCGCAATCATGAGGTTTGAATGGTCAAGTTGCGCGTTGTTGGCGGGGGGGAGGTCTTCGGAGCTGGTGGAATGGGTTGGTGCTTGAGAATGAGAGGGCCTCAATGGTGGGTCTGGACTCTCAGGATTGGGCACTCGGTTAATCGGTGAGGCATCCATCAGTTGGTGGCTCCGAGCTGGGTGTTTACAGCTGGAGGCAAGGTGGATTGTCCAGTTGGTGGTTGTTCTGGATGGATACATGTTGGGGCTTCTAGGACCTCCCTCGTCTGGGGTAATTCATTAATATATATTTGTATTTTTTGTTTAATAAATAACGGCTGCTGTGGCCGATTTAAATCCGACTCAAGTCTCTGTGTCTTATTGGTAAGGGGCAGGTTAAAAGGGGTAAAGGATGGAGGTATTACGGGAAAAGGATAGTTTGCTGGGGCCCGAAAAAGGGTCACCAATAATTCGCTCACGCATGTTTTCGGTTCCGACTTCTTTGCGGACAGAGGCGTATCCTTGCTGGGCCGCTTGAGCGTCCGCGTGCACGCTTGAGAGGAGGTTCGTAAAGGGTTACGCGGCCGAACGTACATGCATCTGCAATGAGCAGGACCATGGTGCGGTTACACTTATGCAGTGGGTCAGGATAGAGGTATAATAGTCTATTGTTTGTTCGTGACGCCAATTGCAGCATGCGCAGGGTACAGTCACAGGGCCCTTTAAGGTGTTGTAACTCACGTACCAGGTTAGGAATGCCAGAGTGGTGTAATGTCTATGTATGGTAATAGTAATGGTGTCAACTGTGTCTCCTACCTGGGAACGGCTGGACTCCTGGATCCTGGCTCACTTGCAATAAAATTTGTGTGGTGCTAGTAGGAGTAATAGAGGGATTTGCAGCAGTTATTGAGATCCAGACCCTTGGTAAAGTTCAAACTTGTCTTTACTGGTTGTAGATTTCATCTAAGCAAGATACAACATTAATCTGAAGTCCCAGCAGGTATTGGCAATGGTTGGCAGGGATTTATCTTCTGCTCTATCATGTGCCTGGAGCTTGCAGGAAAAGACGTCTGTGGCAGGAATTTGGCTTCTGCGCTTTCTATCTTCTGCTGTATGAGGACTGACTAGCTGAGGAGGACTATGGCTTCTCCTGAGTCTTTGGACTTTACTCACAGTTATCTTCTCAGGGTATGGTTTCTTCATGTAACTGGAGGTGTCTGCTTGCTTCTTCCAGCTGAGACAAGATCCTGGTTTGGTTCCCTATATATGGGAGCTCCTACACGCACAGCCTTCCCCAAGCAGGGGTGGCTGGCACACTCACCTCATGGGTGGAGAACTTCCTTCTCCACCCATGAGGCAGGATGTGGGAGCAACCCACTCTGCTCACAGAGGGGGAGCTGAACTGGAATGAACTATTCCAGCCTAGGAACACTAAACTGAAGCCAGAACATTGCTGCCACCTGCTGGTGAACATGAAGAATGACAACAATTATACATTTGACAAGATTTAGAATGCACATTTGTGAGGATATTATGTAAAATCACATGTGATGACAAAGTTAATGCTAGAGATTGTAGCGGGGTAAAAGAGTTTAGTAACACAACTCTGGGGTGTTACACATCTTATTCGCTATGCCGGACGCTGACTGGGAATATACCTGTACATAAACTCTAGTAGATTAGAGGGCAGGCATGGGTTAAGTGATCAATGACCAGCCAAGGCCACACAAGTGTCAGGGATTAGGATAATCATATGGCCTATGAGGAATAAACACATGGCACTCTGTGATTGGCTAGAAGGTGTTTAAGAGGTGATCTCCCTGGCTGGTCAGTGCCCACTGTTTTGACAACCTGGGTGTATGTTGCTGTTCACATTCTTCCAGACTACCTGTGCATGACCTCTGACTTCCTCAATCCATCTCTAGAGACTGCCTGTGGGAAACTTCTATGCGGATCAGTTTGTCTCATGTTGGACCTCAGATCGGACCCTGGAAATGTCTCGTCCCTAGGTACTACATTACAGGCACTATTTCTATGCATATGAACTTTGGCCTGGTCTGGCTGTCCCTTGTGAATTTTCCTGCACAAGTTATTATTTGGATTGATTACCTGCATATGATTTCTGATCTGGACTGTACTGCCGTCATTTAATAAATCCACCATTGTTTAAAATCTGTCTGGTTGTTGGGGGTTCTGCACCATTACTTAGAGCCCCCCCCCCCCCCCCCCAACAGAGTGGAGAAGGTGTCAGCAGTTAGTTTGTGTTGACGTCACTGATTATTTTTCTCTTCCTCTGATCCGGCAGAACAATAACCCCCAAAAATCGGATTCTGTCTGTGGAGCATCCACCTTCACTCGGTCAGCATTTGGTCAGTAATCCATCAGTATTACTAAAGCCCCCCAAAAAACAGGAGTGGATCCAAAACAGATGACATGTGAATGGAATATTTGCATGTCTTCTGTGTTTTGTACCCACTTCTGCTTTTGGCTATCAAATCATAAGCCAATTCTGATGCAAAATAGGGACCATGTCATGCAGGCCTTACAGCTGTTACATAGACAGGATCTGTTGTGTGTCTCATTTTTCCTTCCCTCTGACAGATCAGAAGAAGGGTCAAATAAATAATGACGTCAGCCAGGCCGAAAGGCAAAATAGTGGCCCTGTCATGAAGTGGGGAGGGTGTGAAGAGCATGAGAAGTCCACAGAGTGGCCCTATGACATAGTGGTGAGGTGGAAGCAGCATGAGGAGACCACAGAGTGGACATATACTGTAACTGCACCGCTGAACGGCAAATATATATTTTTTTGCCACTAATACACACCAAAAATGGCTTTAGAACAAATATCATATGAACATATATCAACATATCAGACTCTCACCTACAGTGGAATCCTTTCAAAAGAAACCTGAAAACGCACCTTCAGAGAAGCCTACAACCAGTGACTCGGCTGCCTCTATACCGCCATGACCAACTTCACCCTCACCTACTGTGTCCTTCTCCCATACCATGTAAATTGTAAACCCTCACAGGCAGGGCCCTCTCTCCTTCTGTACCAGTTTGTAACTCTTCTTGTTTATGATTAGTGCAATTGTCTGTATTATGTATGTATACCCCTTTTCATATGTACAGCGCTATGGAATGAATGGTGCTTTAATAATAAATAATAATAATAACTGCACCACACAACGGCAAATACTTTTTTTTTTTTGTGCCACTAATACATGTCAAAAAGGACTTTAGAACATATAACTGCACCGCTGAACGGCAAATAATATATATTTTTGTGCAACTAATACACGCCAAAAAGGGCTGTAATTTTCTCACTTCACCACACAACAGCTAATAAGCCCTTTTTTCCTACTAATACAAGCCAAAAAATGCTTTAGGACATATAACTGTACCGCACAAGGGCAAATAAGACATATAAATATTTCCTTGTAATAAACCCTGTTAATGGCTGTAACACCCCAATAACATGAACGGTTTGCTGGAATTACAGAGCTGTATAATGGTAATTTGGATCCACAGTCAGTGCAGCAAGGTGTAATAGGATTGTCCCTATTACCCAGGCTGTAACCTCCTCTATTGAACCCTGTTCTGCTTCAATACTGTGGAAGGATTCCTCCCTATCCTTTCCCTGAACTTCTATACAGCAAAAAAGCGTCCTTTCCTTACTGCGCCTGCACAGAATACTGAACGGGATGGCGCAGGCGCGAGATTTCCACAGGAGACAGGGCCGGCAAGCGGAGACCAACGCTGCCTGGCCCTGTCAATCAAGTGTAGCAGGGCGCGACCAGAGGTGGAAGAACGGAACCTCTAGGAGCAGGATCAACGCCCCCCCCGCCCCCTGCTCCTAGAGGCTCATTTGCATATTATAAAAGTTTTTTTTCTCAATAACGGCGGCACGCAGTGAGGTGGCACTAATATAGTTATGTTCAGCTGACATTAGTACATCACTAATGTCAGCCAGGTTAAAAAACATTTTCCTGCTGACAGAAACCCTTTAAATGCTATACTATTAATAGCTTGCTTTAAAAATTCTTCTGGGATCCTCATCTTCACATAACTAGTCACGTGGTGCAGTGCTGCCACAATTCCTCCGTAAGTGATGACATTCTGTTAGAGCCTGCACGACAATACCCTCTTATCCGAATATCATTAATGAAATCATGCTCAGGGTCCAGCTCCTATTGTTTCCCTGCTGCTACCATTGTTTGGCTGCAGTGGTCTTGTGGGCTGCAGCACGGGGGATTTAACAGGTGAGTACTAATTCTTTACGACATCTCTCCCCAACTGCAAGTTCAATGGATCTTATGAACAAAACTAGTGCAAGATGGACTGTTCAACAAATGGCATGAAAGTGCACAACTTTCACTTTTTTTCTACTACTGACAGAAGTCATGTTGTCAGAGAGAGAAAAAAAGGCTCACCCAGTATGCATTGAGTGTTTAGTGGGAGTTCAATATGACAAAATTGAATCTTCCAACTTCTGCCTTTTAGTGATAATTTGAAGGCCGCATCAACAGTGGATTTGATGAATTTGGTCTTTAAGATGGAACTTTATTTGCCTACAACTGGAAAGCCCCTTTAATTGTCTTAACTTCTAGACAACCTGACAGTGTAATTTGATATCAACTTTAAAGGGGTTGTACACATTTCTTTTTTTTCAGACTCACCAGTGTGGCCAGGCCAATGGTCGTGAGCATACTTACCTGATCCCCGCCACTGGGTTCCAGCTCAATCACTTCCTCTCATTGTGTAGCTGGTTAACGCGAGGTATGTGACCACTGCAGTGTCTGACAAAAAAAAGGGCAAGAAAGGTGTACAAACCCTTTAGAAGCTTTGTCCATTGTTAAACTAAGCCAGCGAGATAATGTTGTGTTGTGTGTTAAGGCACCAGGAATTACTTTAACACCTGCTTCATCAGTATATGCCTACACTTACTTTAGCTTTAATATGTTTAAGGACATCAATTTATTATGCAACCAATTTAATACAATATCATGACATGCTAGCAAAAACCTTGACAGACTTTAAATCACAAATGACCACTGGGTGGCCTCATATTGACATCTATAGATAGACTCCTGGTGATACAATAACACAAGATTAACTTGCTTTGAAAAAAGCTGGTAAACTCATGACACACATATCAGGACATTTCCAGCCAAATGTAGTCACAAATAGTGCCCAAAATCCCATCAGCCATGTAAGAAGACCACTATAGTAGGTGGCGGTCTGCAATTTTTGCATTATGCCACCAGGGCTTCATTTTAGGCCCCAGCTGTATCTGCCATATGCATAGTCAATAGTAACAATTCCTGAGCCAAGCAGCAAAACAATTTGGGGAATTTTATTCTTTAAAAAAAGTGTTGTAGTTTCATGGGACAAACCAGAGACGTGTAGAATATTTATTTTTCTGAAAACTATATTAAAAAGTAGATTTTTAGCTTACACGCTATAACCGATATTTTCTTTTAGAAAAGGTAGCCAAGCATATCAATTTTCTCCAGTGGCCTGTGCTATTGAGTGAGATGAACTAAGAGAAAACTAATTTCTCGAAAAAAGTAAAAAACCTGCACTCTCCAGCTGTGAAATAACTTAAAATAATGGGAAAAAAAGGATGCTTGGAGGAGAAGCAAATAATCTTTTGAGTATATAATAGGCTTTCCCACTTCTAAGGACTTGCTTATGTAAAGAAATTGCATTGGCAAGCCTCACTGCTGTTACAGGCGCAAAAGAAAGAGTGTACTGTATTTGGTGAAAGGATGAAAGCTTAAAGTTCCTACTAGGTTTGAAAAACTGTATTTCTGCTTCGTATTATACGTGCTGCATGTTTTTCTACAGAAGTTGATAATATCTTTCTTTTATACTTGCTGTAGCTATATTCCATTTTGGTTATTTGTCTCTCTTCTTGAAATGCTATGTCTTTTCAAACAAAAAATATAAATTATGATGGAAAGTCAAAGATTGGATTATCACGCAAAGTTACTTGCCAGGAGATGAGATTAGAGCCCCTGGAAAAATATGCTGGATAAAAAAGAAAAAAAAAGAAACAAAAACTATAATTTTTTTGAATCTTGCAAAGTCTCAGATTTCAAAACTCAATAAAACAATCTCAAAGTTTGTTCTTCCTACAACTTTTAATGACTTGGAATCCTTGTATTGAACACCAGTTTGACCCTGTGGTCATGACGTGAGAAATGCCAAAAGCTAAGCATTACAACAAGAGTTTAACTTACAGTTCAAAGCAACATTTTGTATAGTTGCCCTATAGCTCTGAAGTCCGGTTATATGCTACCATCAGGTCCGTCTGAAAGTGATACCTTTGATTGTAGGATTTGGTGCAGACATGTTTGTCTCGTAAATGGATCATGGAAACATATAAAACAGACCTATGTTACTTTTGAGAAGATGGTATCATATTGATAAGCAGTGATGAGCGGCAGGGGCAATATTCAAATTTGTGATATTTTATGAATATTCGTCATATATTCGCGAATTTGTGATCTCCAGTCATTATTTTCTTGATTACAAAAATTTGGCCATTAAAAAATTTACGATAAAAAAATTGGGGATCAACAATACTCCTAAAGTCAAAGATATTGCAGCCTTCTCATGGGCCCACAAGCAAGAAGCAGTGAGGGATCATGGGTACTGATGAAAAAAAATCTAGAATATTCGCGATTACGAAGATATAGCACTATATTCTAGATATTTGCAATTCTCGAAGTGCCGATATTTGCAATAAAAATTTGTGATTAGAATATTCGCGATCAACACTATTGATTAGTCCATTTTTATTTTTTACACAATGGATCTTTTTGGTGACTTTCATAGTATTTCATTGTATTATAATAATATGTGGTTGTCTCAAGAGAAGCATGGATGGCACAGTCTGAGATTTATGACACTGCACAAACACACGTACCACGCCACTTTGTCTTCTGATGGCTACTGTTGGCTTTCTCAACTAAACACATGGTTGGCCCACTACTGTTAAAATAGACTACTGATGACTGGATGTTGATATTATATCTTGAAAAAATTGGACCCCGAACCCAAACTTTTCAGTAAAAGTTCAGGTTCCTGTTCGGCGATTTATTGGCGCTTTTTGAAAGGCTGCAGAGCAGCCAATCAACAAGCGTTTAACTTGTGTGCTCTAGAAGCCATCACAGCCATGCCTACTAATGGCATGACTGTGATTGGCCAGTGCAGCATGTGACCCAGCTTCTATATAAGCTGGAGTCACGTAGCGCTGCACGTCACTCTGCTCTTACTAGTGTAGGGATAGGATGCTGCTGCTGTGAGGGAGAGAATGGAAAAGAACCTGTCTGATATCAGAACTTGTTAACTCTGCGATCAACAGCGATTTTGTGGGTGCAATGCAACATTTTTGTACCCTGCCCTGAGCCCAGTGACACAGAAAAATGTGACCTGCACTGCATATGTGCCAGGGAAAGGGAAAATAATATAGGGAATCCGTCTGTGAGTTCAGGGACCCAGGGGGTGACATTCCAAGTAAATCCATCTTTTAGATTCTGTGGGGACAAATTATATATTTTTTTGCTAAAAAGTACATTTGCGCTCTGCACTGCATTTGTAATAGTGAAAGAAAATCAGTTAAATCCATCGGTTTAATTGTGGGTGAAAAAAATCATATATTGTTTTCCATAAAGTACCTTTGCGGCCGGTACTGCAAATCTGATAGGGAAATAAAATCAGTAAATCCATCTGCTTAAATCTTGCAAATGTAGGATGAAGAGAAAATAGGCAGCACTCACCAATGGTTCTTTTGATTCTTTAATTCAAGACAGACAGATGTTCATGCGGCTAGGTAGCAGATTGCCATATTCACATATAAGCGGCGAAGGCTGTTTCGCGCACGAGTGATCGCGCTTACTCAGGCCACTGCATACGCATGTATCTACGTGCTGACCTCTTATACCCGGTTGCCACGGAAATCCATAACAAACCGGACGTCATGCACACAAAGGTCCACTAATAACAAAGTACAACACATACAATACTGATTACAAGAACACGATCAAATCATTGCGGTCATTTAGACCTAGCTGACCTACTGCTCCTGTGCATTTGATCCATTTGGCTTCTTTTCGTAAAAGGGTACGGTGTCTGTCTCCTCCCTGAACTGGGTCTGGGACAGCTTCTATTCCAGCAAACTGGAATGCTTTTACATTGCCTCCATGGACTTCTCTCACATGGTCAATTAGTCTGGGGCCGCCTTTTCCCGTCCTTTATAGAGTTAAAATGCTCCCTGATCCTCTCGAAGAGACACCTGATTTTTTTTTTTTTGTATGTAAAAGTGGCCGCAATCGCACATCAAAACATACACTACATAAGTGCTCCTACAGTTTATGGAACTAGTAACCTTTTTTGTTATGGGACCTATTTTTACGATCTTCTTTTGGGAGTTGTATTCACATAGCGAGCAACTGCCGCACTTGTAGTTGCCTTTAGGCAACCTCTCCTGCAGCCAGTTGGTCTTTTTTTCTCCCAGGAATCTGCTTCTCGCAATCCTATCTTTTATTGTGTGGCTCCGTCTATATGTTATTAACGGTTTCTCATTGACTATACCCTTGAGACCCACATCTTTTTTCAGGATATCCCAGTACTTAAATATTGCTGTTCATATTAAATTAGCCATCGGGCTGAATTTAAATGAGAACACGCATCTTTTTTTATTATTATTTTTCTGTTGTCCTTTCTTGTCATTTCATCTTTTACCTTTTAATAACTCATCTTGGGAGAATTTTTCTGCCTCTTTTATCTTCTCACCTAATAGGTACTCAGGATACCCCCTTTGTAGAAGCCGTTCTTTCAACAGCAGTGCTTGTTTTTTATATCCTTCATCTTTGCTATTAATGCACCTCAATCTAACAAATTGCCCATATGGCACAGATTTTTCACGGGATACGGATGAAAGCTGTCGTGGTGTAGTAGAGAGTTGGTCACCGTGGGCTTTTGATGCCCCTCAGTGACCAACTCTCCACAACAAACCACGACAGACGTCCAAAAATTCTTGACGTAGCCCCCTGAAATTCATCGTGAATTTCATAGCCACACAATTCTCATCATTGAGATGCTGTACAAATTTTCTACATACACTCTCTGTGCCAGACCAAATTATAAAAATATCGTCTACAAACCGAAGGAACAATTTAATGTACTGCAGATAAGGATTGCTGGTATTAAAAATACACTTGTCTTCTAATCTAGCTAGGTACATATTCGCAAAAGTACATGAGACTGGAGTCCCCGTTTGATGTACCGACTTTTTGTCTATACCAGTCCATTCCAAACCTGAAGACATTATTCTCTAAAATAAACAATAAAGCCTCCTGCACAAAATCACAATAAAGGGGACTCTTTCCTGCCTGTTCTAAAACATCAATGACTGCGGTCACTCCTTCAGCATGTGGTATGCGCGTATATAAACTCTCCACATCTAGGGACAACAATTGATAGCCCTCCTGCCAGTCAAAATGTTTCAAAGACAGGAGAAAATCATTAGTGTGCCTAATGTAGGCTGGAGCACTACTTAATATTGGTCTTAATAACCAGTCAACATACTGGGATAGTGGTTCTGTCACTGAGCCAATCCCAATACAATAGGGCGGCCCGGGGGATGGGTCAGTGACTTATGCACCTCAGGAATGAAGTACCATGAAGGTTTTATAGAATGAGAGGGCACTAATTTCTCCAAGAACTTATTTGGGAGAAAACCCAGGGTGACATATTTAAATAGTAGATTTTTTTAAATTCCTTCTGGATACACTCTCAATGTTTCAACATTTGGTAGGTTTGCTGATCAGGGCACACAAATTAATACGGTATAGGGTATACGTTCACTTACTAAATATCAAATCACAGCCTGACAGAACGTTTTAAACAAAAATAATAAATATTTTATTGAAAATTAGAATGGGTAAAGATAAAATCAGGCATACAGGAATCAGTAGTGTGGAGAGGGGTCTGTAATATACCATCCACAACTCTGATCGCCTGAAAAAAAATCACCAAATTTATATGTGGCAGGGATCCAGTGTTGGAGCACACTGATTGATATCCAGTCACAATATATATGGTATAATGAGTACAACACCCAGCCTGGGAGTACCATATAAATGCAATGTTATTGCAGCTGCTAATGGTGTAACTAGCAGACTAATCCTTGCATATATTAGTATTTGCAGTCCATTGGGCCAGGTTTGCCCAGGAACTGCTCCCCTATAGGCTGAGCGAAGTACAGCACACTGTGCTGAAGCAGCGGCACTCGTGATAATATCACTGTGGTGGTGTGCCCTCTGCCCTAAACACAGCTGACACCAGTGCTACGCTCTGAGGTTTGCTGATCACTCAGTTGTCTGAGAGCCTCTGATACATAATAATCCCTGGTCATAAGGAACACGTTGCCCCCCTTGTCGGCCGGCTTCACAATAATATCATCATGTGATTTTTATCCACTCTAGGGCATTTTTTTCCCCCATTTGTGATATACTCCTGTACCTGGGGATAGATAATGGCCCTTATCTCTTGTAAAACATGCTGATGAAAAATATTATTGACACTGCCGGACGGCATGGGGGGACAAAAGGTGGATCCACAAGCTCCTTTAAAATAACCTGGGTCGACCTCGACCGGGTTATCAAAATCAATTCCAGTCAGGGGCTCTATAAACATGATAACTCACTCTCATCGAGCTGTTTAACTGTGGGTGAAAAAAATCATATATAATTTTTTTCCATAAAGTACCTTTGCGGCCTTTGCTGCATTTGTGACAGTCCAATACAAGCGTTAAATACTGCTGTTATATTCTGGTTTAATAAAAAAAACACCCATTTTGTGCTAGATAGTAGATACTACATTTGCGGCCTTTGCTGCATTTGTGACAGTCCATTACAAGAGTTAAATACTGCTGTTATATTCTGTGTGGCAATGTGAACATTGAGGTGTTGTTTGCACCAGGAGCGTGTCACCAAGGGGCCCGGTCTTGGTGGAGTAAAAGCCCTAGTCCAGGTGTCCACTAAAGTAGTTGGCGGACACCATATAGGTAGTGTAGCTGGTTCAGCTATTTCAGGGCGAGCTTTTACTGGGAAAAGGCAATGTGTTGAGTGGGTGTCTGTTCCCCAAGCTCCAGTCCGGGACTAAGGCCATGCTCACGTCCAGGGATTCCATTTAATCTGGTTTCTGGAAGTGGGTGTGTCTCACTCTGGAGTGTTTTGTGAAGCAGAGTCCTGGTGAGGCTCTGTGTGAGTGGTCTCAGCCGGGTGGGCTGAGGAGCTACGAGGCTTGGTGATAGCCTGAACTTTGGGGGACGCAGTGACGCCTGTGAAACAAGGATCAAGAGGCCAGAGTCGAGAGGACTACTGGGCCACAATCCCCCAAAGGTATTAAAGTGTCACAGCCTGGAGGTTGCTGGACTGTATGGCTGAGGAAAGCCGCATTTGTGTTCCATGTGTGAACATGGCTCTCTAGGTGACTCATGAATACGCTTATGTGTTTAGTTAGAGCCTAGCCGGGCAAGGGTTTGTTATTTTGTGTGGATGTCACACGTGATAAGTTGAAGCTGTGACTTCGTAACCTGTGCTTTGCTAAAGTGTCTGAAATAAAGCAAGAGTTTGGACATTATAACCGTGTCTGAGAAGATATCTGTGAGTGCGACCCCCTGAAAAGAGATGATCGCTTACATCTGGTATTAAAAAAAACACCCATTTTGTGCTAGATACTACATTTGGGGCCTTTGCTGCATTTATGACAGTCCAATACAAGCGTTAAATACTGCTGTTATATTCTGATATTAAAAAAACACCCATTTTGTGCAAGATACTACATTTGCGGCATTTGTGACAGTCCAATACAACCAGTCAATACTTCTGTTACATTGTTGGTTGACAAATTACCATTTTTTATGACTGTGAAGTAATTGTATAAAATCTGCCTGTCACACTGTTATGTGACCTCAATAAATTTTTCCTCTTTATGACACCGGCACTGCCTTACTGTCAGTAAACTTAATTGTTGACTATTGGCAGATAGATAGTCGCCTGACATAAACCATCTGTTAGTTTGGTTGGTGAACGCATAGAATGAGGTGAGTGTCAAATAAGGGCCGTGGTCGTGCTGCTGCTGGTGTTGGTGGAGCTCCTGTTGCAGGGAGAGGACGTGGTCTGTGACAGCTATACGCACAAGTGAAACACCTTCCTCAGGTGCGAGTAGGCGACAGAACCTTTAGCGTTATTTGGTAGGGCCGAATGCGGCTCTACGAATGTCGAGGCCAGAAAACGTACAGGCGATAGTAGATTGGGTGGCTGACAGTTCCTCCAGATCCTTCACATTGTCTCCCACCCAGTCCCTTGCTGAAAGATCAGAATTGTCACCTGCAGCCCATGGCCATCTGTCTTTCAACTCACCCCCTTGCAAATCAGGCAAGCAGTCTGAGCCCCAAGTCATGCAGCAGTCTCTTCTGCTTTTTAAAGACTCTGCTAGCAGGGTTTCCGTGGACCATCCACATAGCCCTGCACCAGAAGTGCCCTACCACTTATGTTTCAGGATGAGTACATGGGAGGACCACCGCAGCACTTCTCGGATGATGACGAAACACAGGTGCCAACTGCTGTGGCTTTCTGCAGTGTGCAGACCGAAAAGGAGGGCAGGGGTGAAGACTGGGTGGAAGATGATGTGGAGGACGATGAGGTCCTCGACCCCATATGGAATCAAGGTCATGCGAGTGATGTTTGCAGTTTGGAGGAAGAGACTGTGGTCGCACAGATGCACCAGCAGAGCAAAATTAGGAGCAGGGTGCAAAAGCTACATTCTTGGGTGACATTCTACCATTTTTGCAGTGAATAAACCCCTGCTCTGCATAGGTGACAGGGACCTAAATTTCAAAAAATTGTCTTACATTCTCAGGTGACATTTTACCATTTTTGCCGTATACAAACCCCTGCTCTGCATAGGTGACAGGGAACTCATTTTTAAAAATCGTCTGTTCAATTGGTGGGTGGCATTAACCCATTTTTGCCAATGAAAAACCGCTGCTCTGCGTAGGTGACAGGGACTTAAATTTCTAAAATTCGCCTTTCATTCGATCCTTCCGCTTTAATAACTTTCCGCTCAATCACATTTCAGCCATTGACCTCCCTTGGATGTGGTATCCCTTTGTCACGCTCCCTCTCCGGGATGGAACCCTAATTCCCCGTTATCCTTGATCGCCATGGTAGGTGCATAAAAGAACATCGAAAGTTGATAGAGAAGATATCCAATTGGATCGAGGACGTCACGGGGACGTGTGATCAGGCAGAAGTTATCTAGAGTCAACAAAGCGGCAGCAGGGCCTCTCCCCAGTGACATTCCCTGTAATTTTGTATTAATCATTCCAATAAAAGGGCATCTTAATAGTCCTGTATTGTTATTTATCATCACTACCTTCCCAAGTTGGGAGTGGGTAATTGCCCCGCGCCCCCTCCTTTACTTGGATGCTTCCGCTTTAACAACTTGTCCCACATTTCCTTCCTTGGATGTGGTATCCCTTTCTCAGGCTCCCTCTCTGGCATAGAACCCTGATTCCCCGTTACCCGTGATCACCATGGTAGGCGCATAAAAGAACATCAAAAGTTAATAGGGAAGATATCCAATTGGATCGTGGACATCACAGGGACATGTGACATGGTGGAGTAGTATGTGTGCAACGCCTACACGTACTGACTGATGGGTCTGCCCCCTTAAACTTCTGGGTCTCCAAATTGGGCACATGGCCTGAGCTTGCCCTTTACGCCTTGGAGGTGCTGGACAATGTATTGTCTGAACGTTTGTTTAGCACGGCAGGAGGGGGTTATCAAAGAGAAGTGTAGCCGCCTGTCCACAGCCAATGTGGACAAGCTCACATTCATTAAAATGAACCAGGCATGGATCCCACAGGACTTGTCCATACCTTGTGCAGAATAGACAGGTATACACCCAGCCATTGTTGTACTCTAGCGCACTTTCTCTTTGCTTTATTTTTTTATATTTCCCAATGTTTTGGGATCTACCAAAATTTGAACAAATATTTATTTTTTTATTAAATAAAACCAAAAGCAGTGTTGGCTACCTCCTCCACCGCCGCTTCCACCTACACCGCCACATCCACCGCCTCCTCAACCTCCTACTCCATATGGACCTCCTCCTCCTAGATCAAGAGTATTATTTTATTTTTTTTACTTATTTTATGTTATTTGAAGTAATTTCCCTATCCACATTTGTTTGCAGAGCACTTACCATGCTCTTAACCACATTTTGTCGCCATTCGCAGCCCTCTAGCCCTTTCCATGACTTTTTTTTAGAACCATTTTAGTGCTCCAAAGTTTGACTCCAATGGGGTTCGGTTTTGGGGTCAAGTTCAGGTCCCGAACTCAAACTTTTTGGTGAAGTTCGGCCGAACCCGTCAAACCCGAACATCCAAGTGTCCGCTCAACTTTACTTTTGTGTTCTGTCAGTGATTTCCATCAGTGATTTTGAACCAAAACCAGGTGCGGCTCTAAACACAGAACAGGTGCAGATCTTTCACTTAGGGCTCATGCACACAACCGTATGTATTTTGCGGTCTGCAAAAAACTGATCCGCAAAATATACAGATGACGTCCATAAACGGAACAGTTGGCCCCTAATAGAACAGTACTATCCTTGTCCGTAATACGCACAATAAGGGTTCATGCACACAGCCGTTGTGCGGCCGTTTCGTGCATTGGGGAACGCAATTTGCATGGGCAACATCCGTGCGGCAGCCGGGACAGATCAAGACCCATTAAACTTGAATGGGTTCGTGATCCATCTGCACTGTAAAAAAAATAAAACATGTTCTATTTTTTTGCGGTGTGGAGGCACAGACAGAAACATCACAAAAGCACTCCGTAGTGCTCAGTGGGGTTCCGTGCCTCCGTTCCACACCTCAACTTCGGATTTTCAAGCGAATGGGTCTGCATCCATGATGCGGGGAGCACACCGTGTGCATGAGCCCCAATAGGACATGTTCTATTTTTTGCATAACGGAAATAGGGACATAAACAGAATGCATGCGGAGCAACTTTTTTTTTTTGTGTGGACCCATTTAAATGAATGGTTCCGCATACGGTCCGTAAAAACAAAGGGAATGGAAAGAAAATACTGTTGTGTGCATGAACCCTTATACCTTATGTCTATGGAGGTTTCAATCCTGGTTTTGGCTCACAATCACTGATGGAAATCACTGACCGAACACTGACGTGTGAATGAGGCTTTAGACTGAGTTCATACTTCAGTTATTTGGTCAGTTATTTCATCAGTTAATGTGAGCCAAAACCAGTAGGGAGGCCTACTCAAAGATATGGTATGATGGAAAGATTTGCAGCTGTGTTTTTGACCCACACCTAGCTTTGGCTCACAATAAGGGCTCATACACACAGCCGTTGCCCGGCCGTGCCTGTATTGTGGACCACAAACAGTGGGTGCGCAATATACGAGCACCGACCGTTTGTGCACCGCATCACAGATATGGACCCATGAGTGCGCAATCCGGTAGGCCCTATTACGGAACAGAGGCATGGGGTTTCTCTCCATGCCTATGCTCCGCAAAAAATAGAACATGTTCTATTTTTTTTGCAGTGCGGATGGATCATGGACCCATGCAAATGAAACGGCCGAGTGCATGAGCCCTAACTGAAGTTTGAACTTAGCCTTAGTTTGGTAATTAATGATTAGCAATTTTTTTAGTTTTTTTGATCTCATGTCATTTTTTTTTTTTTTGCATGCACTCTGTAGTTTTTACTGATACCATTTTGGGATACATGGCACCTTCTGCTCCTTTTTTTTATTGTCAATATTTTTAGGGGTGTGAAATTCTGGCACTGAGTTGCTTTTTTTTTTTTACAGCATTCACGATGCAAGTTAAATAAGGGGATAGATCAAGTAATATGTTATGTGTATGTGTGTGTATAAGGAAAAAAGTTATATTTTTATGTTTTATACTTAAAACTTTTTTAGTCCTCCTAAGGGCCCATTCACTCAACTGTAAGCTCTCTGTGCCCCGAACAGTGGGTCCATAAATTCAGTATCACTGACCCGTTGAATTGAATGGGTCCGCAATTCGCATGATACGGAGCGGAGGCACAGATCAGAAGCCCACAGAAGCATTCAGAAGCACTTCCATGGGCTTTTGGGTCCATGCCTCTGCACCGCAAAAGATAGGACATGTCCTATTTTTTTGCCATATATTGAAGATCGCAGACCCACCCACGTCAATGGGTCCACGCCACAATACGGGATTCACACAGTTGGTATCTGTGTATTGTAGACTGCAGCACTGGCACGTCCGGCTTATGTTCGTGTGTCCAGAGGGACATAACCCTGCAATCTTTTGCTTGTTTGTACCATAAACTGTAATATTCCTGCATTACACTACCTATCATTCTGACAGGTAGGCTATTACATCCTGCCAGACATAGCCAGGACATTATGGCCTTCAGAAAGCACCAAGGCAACCATGACAAGTACTTGCCACCAGCACCTGTGTTCATGAGATGCTGATAGAAGGACAAAGGAAGCTCCCTCCATGTTCTAACTGCTTAGACTCTGCAGTTATTATCTCTGATCCTGATATAATACAGCTGGCACTCCTAAGCGGTGTGGGCAGAGCTCCTGAGCCTACGCCATCTCTATGGCGCACTATTATGACACAGAGTGTTAACCACCTGTGCACCGAGTGTGAAGGAGTTATGAACTGATAGGAGTTTGCTGCATACTGGGGCACATTTTCTAATGAACTCTAATAGTACGATAATGGAAACTTAGTCTTAAACTGTGCCTGACTTTTTAGTAGTAGTTGATGGCGGATGTCTAAAATTTACACCTATTAGTTGGCTTAGTTTACAAAAAATTTTGGTGCATTTCTTAGCTCACAAGGTCACATCGATCCCATAGGAGCATGGGATTAATGTGACCTTATGAGCTTAGAAATGCACCCAATTTTTTTTTACAGCTAATTCACCCCCATTGACAAGTGAAGAAAAATTGTCTAAAAGTTAGTAAGTGTAGTACAAGGTATATATGACAATTTGGGGGGGCAAATTGTGGCAACAACCTGACACATTTTCAATTCTAAATCTGCCCCATTGTGCTATTGTACTACTATTGAGTTCCATGTGGAAGCAGTATGCAGTAAGCTCCCCCTAGTGGTGACCCATTCTTAATAAACTGATTGGTGTTCATAATAAAAACAACGTTCCAGCCCCTATAAAGTTATATGAAGAAGTCAAGCTAATCATATAACAAAATATTTCCAGCTCACCTGCTCCACTCCATAGGCGTGCAAGGAACCCCGGATCAGGGAGACACTTCCTTGAGAAATCCAGCACATGCACTACGGATAAAATCCAATCTCTTTTTTTATGATCCTTTAAAATTCCATGAGATGATCAGAAAGAATTTTAAAGGATCATAATAAAGAGATTGGATTTTATCCGAAGTGCATGTGCTGGATTTTTTCATTTTTTTTCAAGTAAGAAGTCAAACTATATAAAAATGTAAACCTATTTTACATTTTTTTTTAATAATCTGCTCAGTGGTGGACACAACCTTTAACTGCATGGTAAATCTCAAACTATATCATGACTAACCAGACGAATATTGGTTGTATGCAGACTTGACTAGCTTCCCTTCACATTATCACCATGACTTCTCTGGATTGATTCTGCTTTAATATGCACTGTACTGTATTTCACATGTCATTGTATTCACATGTTCTCTGCTGGATGGAAAAAGATGTTAAGTTGTGGGGGAAAAAATGACAGCTGTGTGATGAAAACCTAACATACATGACAGCATGTTTAATGAAAAGTGCATTTCATTTCTTGATTTGCTTTTCATCGGTTGAATGAATATATAAAACTGCATGACTACTTCTACAAATACAATGTCAAGTCAGCCTACGCAGCTTATTTATGGTCCCTGCATGGTGGTAACATTAGTAGCCTTTGTATAGTATTTCCTAATTCAGTATAGTATAGTAATATTATTGAGTTACATTATATGTGGAGGTTATGGTAGAGGCCATGATCTGGAGGTATTATTTAAGACTTGACTACTGGTCTCATTGGTAGCACTGGGCTTTTTGTTCAAAACAAGCTTGAATTTAATGGGGTTGTGCAAGAATGGGGTGTGGTGGGTCAAAGTTGACGACTCCCCTACACGCACACTTGGCCGGAGCTGTAAAGGGAAAGTTAACCACCTGGTTCCCCTTTCCTCTTCTCCAAGCCTGCGAAGCTCCGCTGGACTCCTTCACTGTAAACATCCAATTTGACATTTCCGCAGCCAAACACTGGCCATGGCAGAGACCAGATCCCCTTGCGTAATGTGACCATCTGTGGTGACGTAAGGGGAGTAAGGCAATTCCACCGCCAGTGATTGACTGTTTTGATGTCAAACCAAATGTTTACATCGATGGAGCCCAGTAGAGCTTGCAGGCCTGGAGGAGAAGGATTGGGGAATCAACACCAGGAAGCAGGTAAGTAAGCTTCTCTTTACAGGTCCAGCCAAGTGAGGAGGTTTCCCAATTCCCACTCCCCCATCCCGAATGGAGCTCACATTCCTGATAAATCCTTGATTTTGTGATATGCAAATTAGCTGCTTGGTGTAAGAAGGGTGTCAATGCTGCCCCTCTTTGCACCAAAAGCCTTGACCTTTATCAATAAAGCTTTGAGAGACAGGGCCAGGTAGTCGAGATGTTTTCATGTGCGCGCCGACACTTTGGGAATCAATGCACAGTACAATACATGATACAGCTCTGATGAAGAGGCGGCGCGCACGCAAGAACACAGGTCCAGGCAATATTAAGGCGGGTTCACATTAGAGTTCCTAATTCCGTTATAGCGTACCATTCCAATGGAATTTAAGGATGGAATGCAAAATGGAACCCTTTAAGAGGCATTCCTTTTTGCTCCATTATAATACATTTCTGTGGGCACAAATAATGATTCTGTTTCTAACATGTGAGAGTGAATCTAGATCGCACATCCTCAATGCTATGCTTTTGATATGACAACAGTTTTTCAGCATAATAAAACATGGCTTGTCAGCACAACTAATAATAAATATAACCCTATGCTATGCACTAAAAGGAGGCATTGGTATGCAGTTTAATCAAAGAGCATAGGCCCACTAACCACGACATGCCTTTTCAAGTGGGGACCTACTCTAACTTTGGTGCGGCACTGCGCGGTGACCACCGGCGCCCCCGCACTGCACCAGCAGGCGACGGGACTCAGTAGTCACACAGCCACCCTGGCCCTGGGCCCCATAACTCCACCAGCATAGCACAAATGGTTCAGTTTTGTTCCGTTATGTATGACAAAAAAAAAGTCCTGTCCTGTCGGCAGAACTTTTTTTTTCCATCATACATAACGGAACACAGCTGAACCATTATTTGTGCCCATAGAAATGTATTAGAACAGAGCAAAGTGGAATGCCTCTTAAAGGGCTCCGTTTAGCATTCCGCCCTTAAACTCCATTATATTCCGTTATAACCCTGTTATAACGGTACAATATAATGAAATTAGGAATGCTAATGTGAACCCACCTTTACATCCCCCCCTGCATGGCCCTGTCACTTAAGCTGGGGGGAGGAAGGTGGGACTGGCCAAAGTAAGGAGCAGGATTTTCAGTACAGAGGAGTGCAACGGTGATGCCCTTATTTACATATCACAAAATCAAGGATTTCTCAGGAACGCAGGCACACTTTTTCTAGCTGTCTCATACTCATTCAAGGAGCACTGACATGTATACTGTATTCTCTGCTGATGTTACTACATCTTCTCCAGTGGCTTTCTGATTCTGGCTGTTCCCTAGTCACCCCTCCTCCTCCTCCTCCTTGTAATGAACTGGAGTTTGCTTGCAGCCTGTGAGATGCATGCTGCTGCTCAGGTACAGTCAGAAGCATCTCCTGTGTAACACCGCCATCTGTGACTCTCATCTGTGATCGATATAATGTAACTATAGCTGCTTTCTCATTAAGGGCTTGTTCACATCACTATTATGTATTCCGTTATGGTTTTCCGTTATAACATGGTTCTGTCGACAAAACGTTGTTTTCCGTACAGCATAACGGAAACCAGACGGATCCGTTATGTTTGCCCATATACTTCTATTATAACGGATCAAAATGGAATGCCTCTAAAGGTTTCCGTTTTGATTTCAGTCTTATGGATTCCGTTATTTTCCGTTATAACCATGTTAGTGATGTGAACAAGCCCTAACATGTGTGACAAAAGGAGTCTATAATATTAGGGATCATGCTATTTCTTGTCGATAAGGCTGGGTTCACATCGCATTTCTCCCATCCGTTTAACGTATACAAAAAATGTGTACGTTAAACGGATGCTTCAGACTGATTCCATACAGTGGCATCTGTTCCTCATAGAGTTTCATTGTAAAAAAAATGTATAATTTTTTTGTTATTGGATTGTGCAGAATACAAGAATGTGGTGTGCTTTGTTTTTGTATCCTTTATTTTTTTAACGTATGTGTCAAACGGAGGCATAAGACATTATGTGAACCCACCCTAAGCGAACTGGAGAGCTGCAGTAATAGGAATAGCCTAGAGGTCATTCTCACTACTGAGGTCAATGTTCCAGAATGCAGAATACTAGGGAACCTCCAGATACTGCAGGTGATTGATTGGCATTCGATGCAACAAATTATACTGAACAACATATTGATACATTGCAGCACGGTTTTGCCACAATCATTACATCCTCCTATACAACATATTTACCAGCAGCTTCCATTAGAGAGATCTGATCTGAGCACAAATTTACAGTATTTATATAGTGTAGCTTTGGTTGACTACATTGGGAGCTTTAGGGTATATTCACACAGCAGAAATACACATTGGAAAAATCCAATGTATATTTTTGCAGCGAAGCCCACAGCAGAAATCCAAGGCTGACCCTCAGATTTCTGCCACAGTTTGCAGTTTGCCTTGCTGGGCTAACTTATGTGGTTTCTACTGCAGTTGTCAGATGTAGAACGGACACATTCTTTTTAATTTTTTCCCACAATGCTATTTCCAAATCTGTGATATATGAACTACAGCATGGATTACAATTATATTAATAGAAGACTATCATCACGTGTAGAGAGGAATAAATCAATTGTAAACTAATCTAATTTAACCCAAATTTAAAAAAAAATTGGGTTAAATCTGAATCAGAATTTTTAATGATTCAATGTTTGAGATCAGAAGACAGGAAATATGAAGCAGGAGGATCATATGCTGACATCTGCTATCAAAAACATAAAAAAATGTTGGGGGATGCCATTCTTCATCTGCAGCTCAAGGAGGGTATGCTTTGCGGTGTATGAGTGGCTGAAGTGCATGCAAAGTTTCCTGGCCATTTTTAGGATGTCTTACAGATGGGTGGAAGACTTCAGGGACCGCTTGACAACCAGATTAAACACGTGTGCCATGCAGGGCGCATGGCTCAGCCCTCCTTGACACAGTGCTGACACCATGTTTTTCCCATTGTCGGTCACCATGGATCCGATTTTGAGTTGTTGCTGAGAAAGCCATGAGTAGATTTCTTGATGAAGGACATGGAGCAGTTTCTCCTCTGTGTGACTCAGTTCGCCTGGGCCAATGGGATGCAGAACAGCGTGACATTGCGGTGCCCTGCACATGTGGTATGCTGGAGGGGCACTGTGAATAGTCCCCGCAGTGGAAGCTGAGGACATGGTGGAGGATGAGGAGGCAGAGGCGAACATTGTCGCAGGACCACTGGCATGAGTATGTGGATGCAGAAGTGGCGTCACCTGGCCTAGTTGCTGGTGTGGCTGTGCAGGCACCACATTCACCCAGTGGGCGGTAGAGGACATGTATTGTACCTGACCATTGTTGCATCTCCACAGGTCGGCACTGCCATGCACTTTGGCAGACATCGACAGGCTCAAGGACTGGCCCACCTTCTGTTCTACATATGTGTGCAAGGCTGGTACTGCATTTTTGCCAAAGAAATGATGGCTTGGGACTCTTCACCTTGGCTCGGCACAAGCCATCAGTTCTCTGAAAGGTGCAGAGTCCACCACTTAGAAAGGGAGAGACTGCAGCACCTTCAACTTGGTCAGGACGACGTTCATCTTCTGCGCGGTTGGATGAGTGCACACATACTGTTGTCTCTTGGCAATTGGTTTGGTGATCGCTTGATGACGAAATGACTGACGAGGAGTAGGAGGAGGAGAAGCAGGAGCATCAGGACCAGCAGATGATGGGAAAGACAGACAGATCCCTTTGGCTAGGGTGGTGGAGCCTTGACTGTCTGAAATCAGGTGCATGCCACTGGGTGATGCAGTGGTTTCTGCGGCAGGATGGACCACAACATCGGAGCCACAGTTCTCCCAGGCCACTTTATGGTCATTCTGCATATGTTGATGCAGAGCAGTGGTGCCAACATTGGCACCCTGGCCACGCTTCACCTTCTGTCCACAGATTCAACAAATGGCCATGTTCACCTCCTCCGACGGCTTAACAAAAAACTGCCACACAGCTGAGTAGGTGATTTTACCCCTAACACTACACACTGACTGACCGCTACCACTCCTGCTTTCATGAACCTCTGCAACACTACATTCTGGCCAGGTAGGCTCCTGCAAAGCGGGTGGTCTACCTCGGGGACATTTGGCTCCTGACCTCCCACTGCTGTCACCCTGCTGACTCCTGGCCACGCTAGCAACTTGCTGGCTACACCGCTGCCTCACGGGCAAGGTGCTACCCTCGTCTCTCGATGATGATGAAGCCCCTAACTCACCCGACTCCCAAGTGCGATCAGCTACATGATCATCATCGAGTACTATCTGCACGTCACTGATGTCCTCTTCAGCTGTCTCTGGGTCAGGAGCCGCTTGCAAGACTAGCTCCCATGCCACTCTCCCCATCACTACTTGCCTGCCTGCTGGAGGAAGCGGTGGATGTCTCCTCCACATCTTGACTGGCTAGTAGCTTCTGACTGTCCTCTAGTAGCTCGTCCTCGCTGTATAGTGGAGCTGAGCCCACAGCATATAATACTTGTCTGGCTGAGGGAACAGAAAAGAACATAGGAAGGTTAAGGACAGGTGAGGGCACAGATCCTGCTCCCGGACCATGCCAACTAAGGGTTGATGAACCCACCGACTCTTGGCTGGGGGTGTCTAATGTGACTTGGTACAAAGTAGATGACCGAGTCAACCAACCATTCAAGAACCGCTAGGTTGCTTGTCAAGACGCGACCGATAGATGACACCCGGAGCTCAGACCTCTCGCTGTGACACCTGCTGCCACGCCCCCTTACTCTGCTGCAACCTGTGCCTGCGCCAGAAACATTTAGGCCTGTGCAGGGCCTGGCACTTCTCTGTCTGACATACTGATAGATCAAATAAATAAATAAAAAGGAAATTAAATCACCCCTAAAAAGTCTGTAAATTTTCTCACTTCACCACACAACGGCTAATAAGACCTTTTTTCCCCACTAATACACGCCAAAGAAGGCTTTAGAACATATAACTGCACCGCTGAACGGTAAATAGGCCCTTACTTTTTTCCACTTATACACGCCAAAGAAGGCTTTAGAACATATAACTGCACCGCTGAACGGTAAATAGGCCCTTACTTTTTTCCACTAATACACACCAAAAAGGGCTTAAGAACATATAACTGCACGACTAAAGGGCGGAATGGAATACTGTGGAATGATTCATCCCTATCCTTTCCCTGAGCGCCTGTTGACATCTCTCCCTGCACTAAGTACACTGGAAAATGGCTGAATCCAAGATGGTTGAGGCTATTTATAGGGCTGTGACATCACAGGACTGGCTGGCTGCTGATTGGCTGCACGCATGGCATTGTAGGTGATCCCTCGTTCCCATGTCTTAACACGCGCAGCAGCAATTTTAGGAAAAAATTTGATTCTTTACCACTAAGCGTGAGGAAAATCGGATTCGGTGAAAATCTAATTTTTCCTGAAATTCGAATCAAATTCCACTTCGTCAACTTCGATTCGCTCATCTCTAATTACTACATGTTGCCCCTGGCAACCAGCCTAGATGGAATCCACTGTAGCTAGTACACCAGAGCACTAACATGAGCAACACGGCGACACATGTCACAGTGAGTTTCCTGCAACAAAGACCACATCCATGTGTAGGATTTAAAGAGTGGAAACAGGGAACCACCAGGATAACAGTCTTGGGTTTAGCCCAAAGCCAAATTCAACCACTGTCCATAACATTATTAAATAGGCTGTTTATTACCATTGGCTACCATGCATTTATCCACAGCCACATATGTTTCTGTCACTACAAGGTTACTAAAGATTTCTAGGCATTAACAAGCTTGACATAAGTTGCATACAGTCCTTAGATACCCCAGACTATCATCCACAACTTTTCAGGACAAGTGGAGCACTTTCATTCGGGTTGGTTTTATTTGGACTTCTATCGTTTCAGCCAAATTGCTTCTGAATCGAATTTTAAGAAATTCTCTCATCACTAGGTAAGTTGTTTCTGAGATACTGTACTTTTAATGTGGAAAACAGGCTAAAATCTTCTTGAAAAATCTGTCATGTGAACATGCCCTTATTCCTCCATATGCAATGAGCTCCACCTAGTGGTGTCTTTTGACAACCAGAATTATACAGAGGTAGCCAAGATAAACTTGATTAACATGTTAAGTAAACAATTCCAAGAAAAATTTGATTGGCTTTTTTTAAATGGTTTTCAATGTCCCGGGACAATACTGTGACATGTTATCAGAGTCAATGATGCTCATCTGCATCTGTATCTTTATCTCTATCTCAGTAAAGAAAAGAAGAACATTTGATGTCAAACACTGACTCTTGTAAAGATATTATAAAACTAGATATATTTGATATTTTTGTATTTTTAGGGATATTTTTGAAAACAAAGTGATACTTTACTATTCATGCTCCCCAGGGATGTACCCTTTAACCTCTTTACTGCCCCAGCCAACCATAGTTTATACCACTACATTCTGCTGGCATTAGATTTTATAGGGAAGTTATTCTCCTGGTACTAATGTTTATGGGGACCTTCTACTGACATAAGAGCGTTCCTAATTAGGAACTCTAATGGTGCTGTTACCAGTACACTACAGCTGTTACTATAATCATTTAGACTTTAAGCCTCAATGTAGACAAGGACTGATATGAGTCATGACTACAGTATGTAAAACAATGCAGAATATGGTGACACTTTATACAGAAAATTAAGTGTTGCATAATTATTTTTGCACTGTAGAGCAGTATGATTTATTTGTACGGTATGGCAGTTTTAGGTATATTTACTGCATGGAGTCATTATTCATGTGTCCAATTTGGCAGAATATACTGCATATGATGCATGGTGAGATTACTTAGCCTGGGGCTACACGGCAACAACATGACTACTGCAATGTTGCATTGGGACATCTCATGTATTGTTGGCCACAGATCATAAGCCGCCCATGGCTTTGCCATCATAGATCACAAAGCAAGTCACCTGAGACTGTAACTGGCCCGATGACCTTTCGGAAATTTTGTAGTAACACGTCACCGTGTCAGACCAGCTGTAGGTTATGGCCTCATGCTGCAGTTGGGAAACGGCCGGTTTGTGGCCATGTACCAAAGTATTTCAAAAAGGGGTTGAACCTGGATTCATAAAGGAGCTGAAACAAAATTAGTAATGTCACGGCTCAGCACAAATCCAGGTATGTTTTTTAGTCTTGATACATTTATGGTTTTACAAGTTATCTTTACTGGAATGTATAGAACTCAATTGAGCATAGAGGAACTGGCCATAGTGCACATTACATAGACCAGTGCATTTAGGCACTTTGGGGGTCATTTATTAAGATAGGCTTTTTAGGTGCCGGTCTTAATAACCCCTATATCTGGTGGTGGATCCGCCAAAGTTAAGAAGAGGTGCCGGTCTCTACATAACTTTGGCACATTCAGTACCAGTCTAAATGTGAGCCAGCTTCCATGCTGGCTCACATTTAGAACATTTCCTACACCTAATCCAGACCAGTCCTCTTCTTCGCCTAGTCCATGTCCACTTTTTTAGACCTGGCGTGAACAGGGGAAAGTCGCAGATTGCAGCGCAATTTCTGGATAATAAATGACCCCTTTATCTCTCTAAACCCTCTTGCCATCGTTTTCCTAGCACTATATTTTGTTCATTTGGCTTGAATATATTATTTATACATGAATTCAGAAATAATTATTGGACTTAAAATTGTATTTTAACCTTATCTTTGTTTTTGTAAAAAAAAATTTTGCATGAAAACTAACCTTTCACTGTAAAAGATCTTTTTATTCAGTTTTACACTGTTTGTGGTGAACTATCCAAAAAAGGAAAATGGCATTTGAATAGATGATGTTTTCTATTTAAACAAGAATAAGATGCAAATTTCCTTCGCAGACAGGAAAGATTTTTTTTGTTTTTAAAATGTCAGAACAAATGTCATTCCTGCTGAGGACTAGTCCGTGATAGCCTAAATCTAAGCACTCATCTGTGGGTGACATTCAGAATTGTACGCTTCAGCTGATAATTTCTGAGAGGGCTTCATTTGTTAAGTAAAATCAAGCTCTTCAAAAACAGATAGAGGCCATGCTAACTTTAGCAGAAACATGCAAGTATTATCACGTTAAATAGCTGTATTTGGCAACATTAGTCTTAAGGGTCAAATATAATCATGGCATTACATGTCTCGGTAATGTGTAGGCAGAGACATGAATTTCACACCTGAGTAGTAATGTTAGGGAAAGCGAAGCCGCCAATTGCAGTTTATATGTTCATCTACTGTATATGTTATGAGGGATTAACTTTTCACGCTTGGAAAAGCCATGCTGGAAAGTGAAGTCTCAAAATATAATCAGTAGTCTAGAGAAAATCAAAAACTGTGGCTTACCTTGAGTTTTGTGGAGAAAAAGAATTATATGCAGATAGATTGATCGATCAATAGTTGGATGCAGATCCTTGCAAAAGTATTAATCCCCTTGGGGTTTTGCCTGTTTTGTTGCATTACAACCTGGAATTAAATTGGTTTTGTAAAAAAAAGGTAAATGAGGCGCACAGGAACACACAAGGACCAACCAGAGGTGCACTCAGTAAAGTGGACTCACCCAGTCCACTAAAATAACGTGAAACTTGTGATAAATGAACTGGGCACTCTCAGGATATAGGGATCATACAGATATTTATTGATGTATAAGACAATAAAAACGACAATAAAAGAGAATGTGGCCCTCCTGTTGGAAATCTATGTATAAAACAGCACTTGCTCACTGTAGCTAGCACTCTGAATCTAGATGGGTATTATAAACTACACATGGCATATTCCTGCAATAAAAAGACAATAAAAAGGTACATCACAAATTATTCACACAATAAAAAATCGCACAATAAAAACGCATACATATCGCAGATGCTGAATGTTCACTGGGAAAACTACAAGTTGTTCCCCAACTCACTGACAAAGTTCTGAAGCTCCAAGGTAACAGTTAGAGGCACCGTGATAGTCCCACAACAAACAGGTATAGCGGCGTCCCGCTCTATATTCAACCAGTAGCGTCCCACTGGGCTAATAGCATTTAAGTCTTGTTAAATCTCCTGTCAGCAAATATTTGATGAAAAAGATAGTCTTACCGGAAAGGTTCTCCTCACCACTTCGTTGCCCACCGTCGCTCTGCTGGGTCGTGTTTTTAATTACCTCCAGACTTTTTAGAGCGGTCAGGTTATTAAATCCCACGTAGGTAAAAGTTTGGCATGTGCAGCCCGGTCTCTGCTGTAGGCTGTCACGGATTCCTTATACTTTAACCTTATCGTGGTGTTGAGCAGTGTGGTACGAGGTTCCAGCACTATCTGTTGGTCCTCACTCCTTAAAAATTCGGGGTCCTGCTAGACCCGTTTCGGGGCTTAAGATTGCCCCTTCCTCAGTAGCCCTGGTGCCTCTAATTGTTACCTTGGAGCTTCAGAACTTTGTCAGTGAGTTGGGGAATAACTCGCATTTGTAGTTTTCCCAGTGAACATTCAGCATCTGCGATATGTATGCGTTTTTATTGTGCGATTTTTTTTTTATTGTGTGAATAATTTGTGATGTACCTTTTTATTGTCGTTTTATTGCAAGAATATGCCATGTGTAGTTTATAATACCCATCTAGATTCAGAGTGCTAGCTACAGTGAGCAAGTGCTGTTTTATACATAGATTTCCAACAGGAGGGCCACAATCTCTCTTTTATTGTCCTTTTCATTGTCTTATACATCAATGAATATCTGTATGATCCCTATATCCTGAGAGTGCCCAGTTTATTTATCATAAATTGGTTTTGTGTCCACATTTTATATAAAGGTGGAATGAAAAAAATACTCATTGGCCAAAAAATAACACACCCAGATAGGAATTTCGGATTGCTGAAAAACTCAGGCAGATTTATAAATTATTAAAGCTGTGCTCGGATTAGACAATGGGTCTTAGCTTAAACCTGCTTCCCCCACTGCTTTATAAAAAGACTTCCAGGGGCTATTTTTGGGTAGTGTACCTCTTGATGACAGATGGATGACTGTTAGACATGTCTCTACAACACACTCAAAGACAGTTTGCCCAGGTGACAAACTTTGAAAGGAATTTTGGCGGGATAAACGAGAGACAAGGCGCTCATAGGGTAGTATTGTTTGGTAAAACGTTTTAGAGAGAGTGCTGTATCAGTAGTTGTACTCACTTTCTGGTGCTATGCTTATATAAGCACAGCACTTGCAAAGGCGGGAGGAATAGGGGTACAATCCGGATGAGGTGTGCTGCCGGTATCTTTCTCAATCCTAGGAGTTGCCAGTACTCCAAAGGAGTGATGTAGAATACTGTGAAAGGGCTGTGTACTGGCTTGTACACACTATGATACCTTTTTTGGCGCAAATGTCAGGTAGCACTTTCTATCCTGGATCACGATGCCCCCCCCCCTCCCTTGTCGGCATTCCTGATGACCAGCGACTTATTGGCCATAAGGTTTTTTAGGGCAGTTTTTTCTTCTTTATTAAGGTTGTTCGGGATTTTTAGGCCTCTATTTATGGTCCTGAGATCTTTTGTGACCAGGGCGGAGAATGCTTCTATTTGGCTTCCCCTGTGGTGTGTGGGGTTGAACGTGGATTTAGGTTTTAACCCAGTGTTGATGGCTTCCGGACTCACATCGGACTGTGAGATTCCATTGTCTGTTGTTACCTGCCTTATTTGCGCCAAAAGGTATCATAGTGTGTACAAGCCAGTACACAGCCCTTTCACAGTAAACTTTGAGAGGGGATGCATCATTGGACTGACAGCAATGGGATGATCATTTCAACAAATTGCTCACCATCTAGGCCATTCTGACCTACATAACTGTTAGAAGGCGTTGGGATCAGTAGTAATGTGAGGGCACGCACACACACTGAACATACTGCGGTCAGACCAGGCCGATCACTAGTAGAGAAAATGATTTGATCCACCAACAAGCACAAACAGCTTGCACAGTTTTGTTGTCACCATCCAGACACAGGTGACACCTTCATGACACACCCCCTGTCTCTGCCCAGACAATTTGTAGGTACTCTCTCCTTCTTTTGCAGTGACGTCGTAAACAAGAAAACTGTCTGTTATAGACTGGAACTGGACTATTCCAATTTCTGTTGGGGGATCAGACAGTGGTCAGGTTTGAGTATCGATTGTTGGTTATTGGCAAGCGTTTCAATCCTGCCTTTGCTGTGCAGCTGTACTCTGCCCCAACTGTTGTTGTGATGATCTGGAGAGCCACCGCAAATAACAGTAACCCCTAGTAGTTAGACTAGGGACAATAACAGCTCAACAATATGTGCAGGACATTCTGTGGCCACATGTGTTGGCTCTCATAGTAGAGCTTCCAATTGCAGCGGGGGTAGTGCTCTCCCACACACAGCAAAGCTTTACCAGGAATGTTTATGCCAGTTTGTGACACTATTTTGGCTGCCTAGCCTGCAGATTTATCGCCAACCGAGCATTTATAGGACCAGTTGAGAGCATCAGCAATCTATGAATGTGCAGGCTCTACAGATCCAGCTGCAACATCTGTGGGCAAATGTGTCACAGGATACCATATAGAACCTGTATGCCTCAATGCCCAACTGTATCTCATCTTCTATCCGGGCTAGAGGCCATATCTCATCTTGTATCCAGGCTGGGGTTGGTCCAACTAGATATTCAAGACTCTTTTCAATTGTAGAGTTTTCCTTAATAAATGTATCCTTTCAATCTAATATTGTAATCACTTACCTATATCACCCTTACATTCACATATATAAAGTTCCATTCAATTCCGAGTCCATCTTCTTGCAGCATTTTTTTTTTGTCATGAGCACACATTGTGTAGAAAAAAAATAAAAAAATATATACACTGATGAGAAAAAGGATAACAATTTTTTGAACTTTTGACTTTCAGACTCCATATCTCACCATCCACTACAGCTTTGAATGTGAGACTACCATCATTTTATAGACCATCAGCTCGGCTATCTCAGACATAAATTGGACTTATTTAGCATATGATTATTTATGCAGATTCTTGTCATGTAACTGCATTGTTACTGCTTTGCTCCTGGTGGTGGAACAATCATTTTCTTCTTGTATACTACAAATTACAACCTGTTCTCACATTCCCTAATAGCTCAGTGTGTTATTAGGTTGATTCCCAAGTGAAAGGTCACTGGTTCGAATTGAGTAGAAGCCATGAAGAAGATTTCCCAGGAAAAGAGAAACAACATCATCCAGATCATCGATAGCAGTATCTCAGCCAAGAAAATTGACAAACATGTGAGTGCCATGACAGTTGGAAGAATACGAAATGAAGTTCGTCCATCCATTCCAAAGCTAAGAGGTGGACGTTCAGGCAAAATATCTGAGTCAACAAGGTTTATCAGTTCTGGTGCGACACACACGGCAATTAAGGTGGGTCGGATGGTTCATAATAGTGAGTAGTGATGAGCGGCAGGGGTCATATTCGAATTTGAGATATTTAGCGAATAAATCGTAGAATATTAGTCGAATATTCGCAAATTTGAATATTCATTAGGAGTAGTGTTGATTGCGAATTTTCGTAATGAGAATTTATAATGAAATAACCACAAATGTCTTTTCTGTGCTCACATCATTATTAGTTTTATTCAACCCCCAAGTGACATTCAATCTTAGTACTTAGTACAACATCCTTTTCCAGTTATAACAGCTTTTAAACGTGAAGCATAGCTTGACGCAAGTGTCTTGCAGCGATCTATGGGTATCTTCGCCCATTCTTCATGGGCAAAAGCCTCCAGTTCAGTCACATTCTTAGGCTTGCGCGCTGCAACTGCTTTCTTTAAGTCCTACCAGAGGTTCTCAATCGGATTTAAGTCTGGTGACTGCGATGGCCACTTCAAAATGTTCCAGCCTTTAATCTGCAACCATGCTCTAGTGGACTTGGAAGTATGCTTGGGATCATTGTCCTGTTGGAAGGTCCAACGTCTCCCAAGCCTCAGATTTGTGACGGACTGCATCACATTTTCATCCAATATCTCCTGGTACTGAAGATAATTCATGGTACCTTGCACATGCTGAAGCTTCCCTGTACCTGTAGAAGCAAAACAGCCCCAAAGCATGATTGACCCCCCGCCATGCTTCACAGTAGGCAAGGTGTTATTTTCTTCATAGGCCTTGTTCTTCCTCCTCCAAACATAGCGTTGATCCATGGGCCCAAACAGTTCTAATTTTGTTTCATCAGTCCACAGAACACTATCCCCAAATTTTTGTGGTTTGTCCACATGAATTTTGGCATACTGCAGTCGACTCTTCTTATTCTTTGGGGACAGCAAGGGGGTGCGTCTTATAGCCATTGCCCTTCCTGTGAAGAGAAATCACCACTTCTCTTGTCTTCCTGGACCATTCTCTTGACCTCACCATGTTTGTAAACACACCAGTAAATGTCTAGAAGGAGCTGAGGATCACAGTCCTTTTAAATCTGCCTAATTGGTGCTTATTATGCTTGATTGCTGCTCCTTGACATCCACAGGTGTTTTCAATACCTGATCGAAAACACTTGAATGAACCTCTGTTCTTAGGAGTGGTAGTCTTTAAGGGGTTGAATAATTGTGTCAATGAAGAAATCACAAAAAAAAAAAACATTTAATACTGTATTACAAAAACAATTGATGTCATTTTAGTTGCATTTGGTTCTTTGAAAAGTCCTTGTAAGATTTCATTCTGAACACAATTACAAATGTACACTAAATTCCCTAAAGCCTTTACAGCATTGGGGGTTGAATAATTTTGAACACAACTGTATATTCTAACCCCCAGACGTTCCCAAGGTTACGGGGACGCTTGTCGGGTAGGAGTATGCCAAAGTGGAACAACTGTACTGATTTAAAAAAAATATATATATTCTAAAAAACAAATATATTCTTTTTTTAGAATATTCGTAATATTCTAAAACAAGAATATATAGCAATATAGCGAATAGTCTAGATTTTTTTTTAATCAATACACATGATCCCTCCCTGCTTCTAGCTTGTGGGCCAATGAGAAGGCTGCAATATCTTTGATTTTAGTAGTAGTGTTGATTGCGAATTTTTGTTATGCAAATTTACGTAATATTATAATTTGCTATATGGCTATATATTCTTGTTTTAGAATATTACGAATATTCTAAAAAACAAATATATAGCAATATAGCGAATATTCTAAAAAAAAACTAATATAGAGCAATTTAGCTAATATAGTGCTATAATCTTCTCTGTCTAGTAGTTGTAATTTTTTTCTCATCTGAAGTTCAGATTGGAAAAAAATTACAACTATTAAAAAAAAGATTATAGCACTATATTAGCTAAATAGTTCTACATTCTTTTTTTTTCAAATATTCGCTATATTGCTATATATTCTTGTTTTAGAATATTCCAAATATTCTAAAAAACTAATAATATATTAGTGTTTTAGAATATTCGTCTTTTTTTTTTTTTTTTATCTGTAAAGTTGTTCCACTTTGGCATACTCCTCCCCAACAAGCGTCACCATGGGAACGCCTTGGGTTAGAATATACCATCGGATTTGAGTTCTCACGAAAATCAACACTACTCCTAAAGTCAAAGATATTGCAACCTTCTCATTGGCCCACAAGCTAGAAGCAGGGAGGGATCATATGTACTGATTAAAAAAAAATCTAATATTCAAAATTACGAATATATATCACTATATTCTAAATATTCACAAATTCTCGAAGTGCTGATATTCTCAATAAAAATTAGCAATTTGAATATTTGTGATCACCGACATCCATGCAAGCACAGTGTGACATGCATTACACAAGGTGAAGAAGCCTCAACTTCAATATTGTCATAAGAAATGTTGGCTTGAGTTTGCAAAAAAGTACAAACACTGGAGAATAGAACATTTGGAAAAGTATGATTTGGAGTGATGAGACGAAAGTCAATAGACTGGGCTCTGATGGGTGCAAATGGGTTTAGAAGAAACGAGAGAAAAGAGAATCAATCGGATTGAGAGATTGAAGGAATGTCAAGTTCGGTGGAGGAAGCCTGATGATATGGGGTTGTTTCACAGCCAAAGGCGTAGGATACTTGATCAGGATCACTGGTGGTCTTAATGCGTAGCTGTATGTGAATATCCTACAAGATGAGTTACTTTGTACACTTGAGTACTATGGGTATAAAAAAGACAATATAGCGATCCAGCAGGACAACGACCCGAAGCATATGTCGAGATTGGCAAATAACTGGTTCATTGATAATGAAGTAGAGATGCTGGATTGGCCCCCACAGTCCCCAGACCTTAACCCAATCGAACACTTGTGGGTAGAGTTGAAGAAAAAGCTGTAGTCATACCCAAGTGAGTCAACAAGTATGCACCAACATTGGGAACATGTAGAAGAGACCTGGGAACAGATTTCAGTTGAGACATGCTTGAATCTGATCGAGAGCATGCCCAGAAGGATTCAGGCAGTATTTAAAGCCAAAGGTAGATTTACAAAATATTGGAAATTAAAATTTTGAATCTTAAGAACAAAACAGTAACAATGCAGTTGCATGACAAGAATCTGCATAATTAATCATATGCTAAATAGTTGGAAGTCAAATTTATGTATGAGATAGCTAAGATGATTGTCTATAAAATGATGGTAGTCTCACATTCCAAGCTCAAAACATTGTACCCATTTTCTTGTCAGTGTATGTGCAATGAGCCGGGATCAGTGGGTCAGGATATGTGTATATAAGTTTATAGTTTGTTTGTGACGCCAATTGCAATGTGCGCAGGGACTGTAGCAGGGCTCTTTAAGATGTTATAGCTCACGTACCAGGTGAGGAATGCCAGAGGGGGATAATGTCTCTTGTGTAGTGTCAACAGTGTCTCCTACCTTGGTACGGCTGGACTCCTGGATCCTGGCTCACTTGCAATAAAATGAGTGCTGTTAATAGGAGTAACTGAGGAACTTTGGTAGCAGTAAATGAGATCCAAACAGGTAATATGATCCAACTTGTCTTTGCTGAATGGCAGCTTTAAATCCATAAAAGTTACAGCAATAGTCTTGGGTCCCAGCAGGTATAGGCAATGTATGGCAGGGATCAGTATCTCTTCTGCTCCTATACTATGTGCCTTGAGAATCTGGCAGGTATTTATCTTCTGCTCTGTCTGTCTTCTGCTTGGTGTGGGCCTGACTAACTGAGGAGGAATTTGGCTTCTCTTGGACTTTGGATATATGTACTCACAGCTTGGCTCACAGGGAATGCTTCTCCCTGGAGGCTGGAGGTGGCTGCTTGTTTGTCAACCAGCTGAGGCTGATGGCTCAGGCTGGGAAGGTTCTCTGGTCTCAACCGAGACAGGGTCCTAACTTGGGATCGCTATTTTCTGAGAGCTCCTACTAACACAGCCTTCCCCTAGCAGGGGTGGCTGGTACACTAAACTAACTTCCTTCTCCTCCCCATGAGACAGGATATGGGAGCATTCCACACCTCCTCAAAGAGGGGGGGAGAACTAGACTGGAATGTACTATTCCAGTCTTGATATGCTAAACTGTCTCTAAACACATTGCTGCCACCTGCTGGTGAACATGAAAATTACAGCAAATACATTTAACAAGGCTTAGAAAATGCACATTATTGAAGATGTGATGTTAAATTACACAAGATGACAGTATAATTACACTTAACGGATTGTAGCAGGGAGAAAGAGTTTGGTAACACCTGTTTGCTATGAAACCCCTATATAAGGTCTAATCCGAGTTATTAACATAACATACGAAGTCAAATAATTAGTTGAATAAAGCCCCCCCCCCATGTACAAGGTGTCACATAACTTGTCACACCTGTCAAATCAAATTATAGCAACCCCCACCCTTGAAAAAAAAAAATAATCCAACTGAATTCAATGTTATAATGCAAAAAAAACATGAACTCGAAGGAAAGTGGATAGATTCACATGGTTAGATATGTACATGATTTGGGCTTATTTTACTTGTGCTGAAAAGTGACAAAAATGATAAATCGATAGTCTTCTACAGAAGTTGAAGCTTGAAAACAAAGTCATATCTTTCTGTTAGTGATTACAATAAATTCACAAAGGACACACATCTGACATGCAGCTATCCTGATAGCAAACGATGGCTTTTCTGAGGAGTATACTGCCAAATGATGTTTAAATCCATTTATGGCATTTTGTCAATGTTGATGCACTGCCGCAATTTTATCTCTAGCTGTGTGATTCAGTCCTGGGCTTTCTTTATCTCCTTCAGTATGTTGGACCAGGCAGAGGTTGCAGGGGGCAGAATTCACATGTATACAGGATCTGGCCGCAATGTATCATCTACTTGACACATATAAATTCTGATAGATTGCGTGTTTTGCTCGGAGAGATGGGTAAAGAGACGGTCACGATTTCCCCTTGCGGTTTGCTTAGTTAATGTATCACAAGACGCTTAAATCTTAGGAACAGTAATCTGACATTTTCAAATGTGTTATGTGATGGATATAGGACTTTATTCAGCTTAGTGGAAAATACTGAAGAAAGATTTTATTTGATTCGATAAAACCAACATTCATTTTCTGTTCAGACAGTTCTGTAATGCGGAGCCTGGGATGAATGAGGACTGTTTGCTTTATGTCATACACTGATTTTGAATTATTGGAATTAAGAAAAAATAGTAGACAGACAAATAGACTGGAAGGTAGATAGAAAGCAAGATAGATAGATAAATAAACAGACAGAGGGACACATATAGGGACAGATAGATAGATAGAATGACAAAATTCCACGGCACATCTAAGAAAAGTGTAAAATTATTTCACCAAAAAAAAAATGCAACGTTTCAATCCCCTCAGTGGGATCTTTCTCAAGCAGTGATGATGACAAAAATGGTGCTCAAATACAGGTTTATATACACATCCACATGATAATTGACCAACACAAGCAATTAATATAAAAGTGTAAGTCGACAGTGATGCATCATAGAAATTGCTATATAAACATAATTAATAGTGTATATAGAATCAAGTGCACAAGGCAGTGTAAAAATTCTAAACATCTAGTCTAGTTGTAAAGTATAAAAGTGTAATCAATAATAAATTATTAGCGAATTAAAAACATGTGAATCCACTTGTGATATTGATTAAAAACCTCAGTGTGCGCTATGAATAAAGTGTATCGCCACTAACCTCACGGCTTGAGCGTCTAAGAAATCACATTGCGCATGCCCACAGTGACGTTCGATCACATGGTCCGCTGACATCAGCAGCAATAGGTCATGTGATCGGGCGTACGGTGAGCAACCTGCAATAGTATATCCCGTAGGTCCCGTCACTCGGCAACATGGAAGGACGCTCACTGTCACGTGACCGGGAAAAACATCACATAATAGCCTATGGCCCCAGCGCAATGGTAGAAAATCTCAGAAATAGAAAGAACTAAATCATGTGTATACATTGTAAGGGGTTACACTCTCAGACTGTGCAGTTACCGGGGCATCCATAAGCATGAGATTAGGGGAGTTAGAGTCTACTGACATTAGCACATCGTTAATGTCAGCCAGTTTAATAGGGTTAATTCTGGTTACAGAAACCCTTTAAACTAATAAAATGAGTTACGAATTTCCCCCAAAATTTGGATTGTAAAAAATCGGAAACGTTTGTAATTTGTTTCAGAAAAATTGCTCAAATTGGCAGCTACTATTTTGCAGGTCAGAAGATAGAGAAGAAGATATATGCCTCCAAAAAGGATAGTTTTTGGACCTTTTTTTTTATTTTAACCACTTAAGGACCACAGGTTTATACCCCCCTAGTGACCAGGCCCTTTTTTACAAATCGGCACTCCACAACTTTAGCGGTTTATTGCTCGGTCATGCAACTTACCACCCAAATTAATTTTACCTCCTTTTCTTCTCACTAATAGAGCTTTCATTTGGTGGTATTTCATTGCTGCTGACATTTTTACTTTTTTTGTTATTAATCGAAATTTAACGATTTTTTTGCAAAAAAATGACATTTTTCACTTTCAGTTGTAAAATTTTGCAAAAAAAACGACATCCATATATAAATTTTTCACAAAATTTATTGTTCTACATGTCTTTGATCAAAAAAAAATGTTTGGGTAAAAAAAAATGGTTTGGGTAAAAGTTATAGCGTTTACAAACTATGGTACAAAAATGTGAATTTCCGCTTTTTGAAGCAGCTCTGACTTTCTGAGCACCTGTCATGTTTCCTGAGGTTCTACAATGCCCAGACAGTGCAAACACCCCACAAATGACCCCATTTCGGAAAGTAGACACCCTAAGGTATTCACTGATGGGCATAGTGAGTTCATAGAACTTTTTATTTTTTGTCACAAGTTAGCGGAAAATGATGATTTATTATTTTATTTTTTTTCTTACAAAGTCTCATATTCCACTAACTTGTGACAAAAAATAAAAACTTCCATGAACTCACTATGCCCATCACGAAATACCTTGGGGTGTCTTCTTTCCAAAATGGGGTCACTTGTGGGGTAGTTATACTGCCCTGGCATTCTAGGGGCCCTAATGTGTGGTTAGTAGTTTGAAATCAAAATGTGTAAAAAATGGCCTGTGAAATCCGAAAGGTGCTCTTTGGAATGTGTGCCCCTTTGCCCACCTAGGCGGCAAAAAAGTGACACACATCTGGTATCGCCGTAGTCAGGAGAAGTTGGGGAATGTGTTTTGGGGTGTCATTTTACATATACCCATGCTGGGTGAGAGAAATATCTTGGCAAAAGACAACTTTTCCCATTTTTTTATACACAGTTGGCATTTGACCAAGATATTTATATCACCCAGCATGGGTATATGTAAAATGACACCCCAAAACACATTGCCCAACTTCTCCTGAGTACGGCGATACCAGATGTGTGACACTTTTTTTCAGCCTAGGTGGGCAAAGGGGCCCACATTCCAAAGAGCACCTTTAGGATTTCACCGGCCATTTTTTACAGATTTTGATTTCAAACTACTTCGCACACATTAGGGCCCCTAAATTGCCAGGGCAGTATAACTACCCCACAAGTGACCCCATTTTAGAAAGAAGACACCCCAAGGTATTCCGTGAGGGGCATGGCGAGTTCCTGGAATTTTTTATTTTTTGTCACAAGTTAGTGGAATATGAGACTTTGTAAGAAAAAAAAAAAAAAAAATCATCATTTTCCGCTAACTTGTGACAAAAAATAAAAAATTCTAGGAACTCGCCATGCCCCTCACGGAATACCTTGGGGTGTCTTCTTTCCAAAATGGGGTCAGTTGTGGGGTAGTTATACTGCCCTGGCATTCTAGGGGCCCTAATGTGTGGTAAGTAGTTTGAAATCAAAATGTGTAAAAAAGGACCTGTGAAATCCGAAAGGTGCACTTTGGAATGTGTGCCCCTTTGCCCACCTAGGCGGCAAAAAAGTGACACACATCTGGTATCGCCGTACTCAGGAGAAGTTGGGGAATGTGTTTTGGGGTGTCATTTTACATATACCCATGCTGGGTGAGAGAAATATCTCTGCAAAAGACAACTTTTCCCATTTTTTTATACAAAGTTGGCATTTGACCAAGATATTTATCTCACCCAGCATGGGTATATGTAAAATGACACCCAAAAACACATTCCCCAACTTCTCCTGAGTAAGGCGATACCAGATGTGTCACACTTTTTTGCAGCCTAGATGCGCAAAGCGGCCCAAATTCCTTTTAGGAGGGCATTTTTAGACATTTGGATCCCAGACTTCTTCTCACGCTTTCGGGCCCCTAACATGCCAGGGCAGTATAAATACCCCACATGTGACCCCATTTTGGAAAGAAGACACCCTAAGGTATTCCGTGAGGGGCATGGCGAGTTCCTAGAATTTTTTTTTTTTGGCACAAGTTAGCGGAAATTGATTTTTTTTGTATTTTCTCACAAAGTCTCCCTTTCCGCTAACTTGGGACAAAAATTTCAATCTTTCATGGACTCAATATGCCCCTCATGGAATACCTTGGGGTGTCTTCGTTCCGGAATGGGGTCACATGTGGGGTACTTATACTGCCCTGGCATTTTAGGGGCCCTACAGCGTCAGAAGAAGTCTGGAATATAAATGTCTAAAAAAAATTCCGCATTTGGATTCCGTGAGGGGTATGGTGAGTTCATGTGAGATTTTATTTTTTGACACAAGTTAGTGGAATATGAGACTTTGTAAGAAAAAACAAAAACAAACAAAAAATTTCCGCTAACTTGTGCCCAAAAAAATGTCTAAATGGAGCCTTACAGGGGGTTATCAATGACAGGGGGGTGATCAGGGAGTCTATATGAGGTGATCACCCCCCTGTCATTGATCACACCCCTGTCATTGATCACCCCCCTGTAAGGCTCCATTCAGACGTCCGTATGATTTTTTACGGATCCACGGATACATGGATCGGATCCGCAAAACACATGCGGATGTCTGAATGGAGCCTTACAGGGGGGTGATCAATGACGGAGGTGATCAGGGAGTCTATATGGGTGATCACCCCTCTGTCATTGATCACCCCCCTGTAAGGCTCCATTCAGACGTCCGCATGTGTTTTGCTGATCCGATCCATGTATCCGTGGATCCGTAAAAAATCATACGGACGTCTGAATGGAGCCTTACAGGGGGGTGATCAATGACAGGGGGGTGATCAATGACAGGGGGTGATCAGGGAGTGTATATGGGGTGATCACCCCCCTGTCACTGATCACCCCCCTGTAAGGCTCCATTCAGACGTCCGTATGTGTTTTGCGGATCCGATCCATGTATCCGTGGATCCGCAAAAATCATACGGACGTCTGAATGGAGCCTTACAGGGGGGTGATCAATGACAGGGGGGTGATCAATGACAGGGGGGTGATCAGGAAGTCTATATGGGTGATCACCCCTCTGTCATTGATCACCCCCCTGTAAGGCTCCATTCAGACGTCCGTATGTGTTTTGCGGATCCGATCCATGTATCCGTGGATCCGCAAAAATCATACGGACGTCTGAATGGAGCCTTACAGGGGGGTGATCAATGACAGAGGTGATCAGGGAGTCTATATGGGTGATCACTCCTCTGTCATTGATCACCCCCCTGTAAGGCTCCATTCAGACGTCCGCATGTGTTTTGCAGATCCGATCCATGTATCAGTGGATCCGTAAAAATCATACAGACGTCTGAATGGAGCCTTACAGGGGGGTGATCAAAGACAGGGAAGTGATAAATGACAGGGAAGTGATCAGGAAGTCTATATGCGTGATCACCCCCTTGTCATTGATCACCCCCCTGTAAGGCTCCATTCCGACGTCCGTATGCGTTTTGCGGATCCGATCCATGTATCCGTGGATCCGTAAAAATCATACGGACCTCTGAATGGATCCTTACAGGGGGGTGATCAATGACAGGGGGGTGATCAGGGAGTCTATATGGGCTGATCAGTGGTTTATAAAGGGTTAATAAGTGACAGGGGGGGTGTAGTGTAGTGTAGTGGTGTTTGGTGCTACTTTAGTGAGCTGCCTGAGTCCTCTGGTGGTTGATCCTAACAAAAGGGACCACCAGAGGACCAGGTAGCAGGTATATTAGACGCTGTTATCAAAACAGTGTCTAATATACCTGTTAGGGGTTAAAAAAAATCACATCTCCAGCCTGCCAGCGAACAATCGCCGCTGGCAGGCTGGAGATCCACTCGCTTACCTTCCGTTCCTGTGAGCGCGTGCGCCTGTGTGCGCGCGTTCACAGGAAATCTCGGCTCGCGCGAGATGACGCCTATTGGCGTTAGCGTAGCCTGGGAGAGCCGCCGCAATGACGCCTTTCGGCGTTAGGGCGGCGGCAAGTGGTTAAAAAATCTATTTGTTACCACCACCATCAACAATGCATTTACCCATAGTCATATAACTGTGACTGTCATTCACTAATTCTGTATAGGAGTTAAATAGCTTGAAAGGGGTTGGATACAGTCCTGTCATATATGAATTTTAAGGACAATTGATGCATTTTAGATTCAGGTTGAATTTTTTTCAGATTCAAATAAAATCTGATGATTAATTCATGCAAATTGGACTCGAAAATAATTTTAAAACATTTTCTCATCTTTAGTACCGAACCTGAAATATCCACAAATTATGTTAAAGAAGTTCTCTGGGATTTTGATATTGGGATAGGTCATCAAGATCGGGTCAGTGAGAGTCCAACTCCCAACCCTGCCAACCAGCTTCATGATAAGGCTGTGGGCCTCCATGAACGTGACGTCACATGGCCTAGGTGCAGCTTAGTCCCATTCAAGTCAATGGAGCTGAGTTGCAATAACAAGCACAGCCACTATCAAATGGAATGTGGTGTGTGTTTGGTAACCAGCAAAGAGGCTGCGGTGCTCACCAGGGCTGCGCTAAGTGCCACAGCTTCCTCAAACAGCTGATTGCTGGAGGTGCCGGGTGCCAGACCCCCACTGATCTCATATTTTGAGGATAATTCATCAATATCAAAACACTAAATATTCCCTTTAAAAACTCCAATATCTCACAATACAAATGCAATATAATATTGTGACACAATGGGCTGCAATTCACATTACAACCACTCAGTGGCCACATATAGCACAAACAACTGCCGACAGAGTTTCTCAAATTCAACTCATGCAATTCATCATGGGATATAGCAATCCGAAAGGTAAGTTAAGGAAGTACACAACTGCACTGCTAGTAAAACCTAAAACATATCAGGTCATGCATGCCTAGTTGTCACAAACCAGCGGGTGTGAACCCACTGTGCCATGTGACCAACCTCCTCTAAAGGCATTGTCTAAGTGAATTCCTCATTCTTCACAGTACCCTTGATGATGGGGATAGACTTTTACGATGGGTACACCAGGTCTCTACCTCTTGAAGAGAATTGGCACACAAGGCAGCTGGTCCAGGGGGACCAGAAGGTACCAAAGGTACAGACATAGTCAGCAGGCCAAGTCGTAACCAGGAGCGACAATGCAGGACCAAAGGAAGACGCAGAGGCAAAGCAAAAGGTCAGGGCAGGTGGCACAGGTACACATCAGACTATCCGGATCGGCAACAGGAGAGTTGAGGCAAGCATGCAGGGATCAAATAGGTAGCAGTCCAGGAACAGAAGCACAGGTCAGGTAAACAGGAACACAAGCAGAGATAATAGAAACCTTTGCAGGACACAAGAACCTTGACACTTAGGCACCTGGGGAAGGGGCTGGACCATTTATATAGGTGCAGGAGGGCTAGGATTGGTCAGCACGGCCATGTGCTAAACCCATAATCACGGGAAGTGATTTACACTGGCCCTTAAGGAAGTGCTACAGGGAAGACACTGGAAGCCTTTCCTTCCCAGGGCTGGAAGAAAACCGCAGAGCAGATTAATCGCCTAACACTGAACTGCGCTGACTGCGGCGGTAATCAGGGAATACCAAGTAGTGATGGACAAACATCGGCCGGGACGGTTCGCGAACAAGCGTTCACGATCAAATGTTCACTAACCGCACGTTCACGGCGGGCCTCATTGACTTAAATGGCAAGCGAACCTGAAAAAATACTTACTGAAAGTGCACAAATAGTCCCACAACATGGACAGTGACATACCAGAGGGGGATCATTGGCAAAAATTCCAACAAAAAATATATATTTTAATCAGGGGCCATTTTTATGCATCTTAAAGGAAAACTCTCAAAAGTGTGCCCTGCTGGAGCCTAGATAAATTTTATTTTAGGCCACAGGAGTACAGGCTCCAAAAATTTGACATTCACCTGACAGAAAATAACTTGTGACGATGTGGCTGGAGTTACATTAGTCGATCACTGGATAAAATTTTTCCTGTAGGCCACTGGAGTACAGACCCCAAAAATTTGGCATTTACCTGACAGAAAAGAACTTACGATTATATGGCTGGAGGTACATTAGGTGGTCACTGAATAAAAATTTTACTGTAGGCCAGTACAGGCCCCAAAAATTAGGCATTCAGCTAACAGAAAATAACTTGTGATGATGTGGCTGGAGGTACATTAGGCGATAACTGGATAAAAATTTAACTGTAGACCACTGGAGTACAGGCCCCAAAAATGAGGCATTCACCTGACAGAAAAGAACTTGTGATTATGTGGCTGGAGTTACATTGGGCGGTCACTGAATAACAATTTTACTGTAGGCCAGTACAAGCCCCAAAAATTAGGCATTCACCTGACAGAAAAGAACTTGTGATGATGTGGCTGGAGGTACATTAGGCGGTCAATGGATAAAATTTTTACTGTAGACCACTGGAGTACAGGCCCCAAAAATTTAGCATTCACCTGACAGAAAATAACTTGTGATTATGTGGCTGGAGGTACATTAGGCGGTCACTGGCTAAACATTTTACTGTAGGCCAGTACAAGCCCCAAAAATTAGGCATTAACCTGACAGAAAATAACTTGTGATGATGTGGCTGGAGGTACATTAGGCGGTCACTGGCTAAACATTTTACTGTAGGCCAGTACAAGCCCCAAAAATTAGGCATTAACCTGACAGAAAATAACTTGTGATGATGTGGCTGGAGGTACATTAGTTGGTCACTGGATAAAAATTTTACTGTATGCCACCGGAGTACAGACTCCAAAAATTAGGCATTTACCTGACAGAAAAGAACTTGTGATTATGTGGCTGGAGTTACATTGGGCGGTCACTGAATAACAATTTTACTGTAGGCCAGTACAAGCCCCAAAAATTAGGCATTCACCTGACAGAAAAGAACTTGCGATGATGTGGCTGGAGGTACATTAGGGGGTCAATGGAATTTTTTTTTACTGTAGACCACTGAATTACAGGCCCCAAAAATTAGGCATTCACCTGACAGAAAAGAACTTGTAATGATGTGGCTGGAGGTACATTAGGCGGTCACTGGCTAAAAATTTTACTGTAGGCCAGCCAGTACAAGCCCCAAAAATTAGGCATTCACCTGACAGAAAAGGCCTTCTATGCCTCTGTATATACATAAGACAAGGACCATTCTTTGTTCTGGGTGGTGGCGGATATGTGTGGGCTGGCATGAAAAAATTCAATTACACAAGGACATCACTGGTGTTGAATTCCTCCGAAATCCATGCCTTATTCATTTTTAGAAATGTGACGTAGTCGACACTGTCTTGACCTGGGCGAGTGCGCTTATCGGTCACGATCCCCCCTGTCCTTTCAGACAGGACACTCGACGAGGGGAAAGCCAAGAGTTCCATGGCAAAATGTGCCAGCTCTGGCCACAGGTCAAACCTGCACACCAAGTTGTCCAGGGGTTCCTTGCTACTCGGTCGTTAACCCGATGTAGTTAGACACCTGTCGGTCTAGGTGTTCCCTGAGGCTGGATCCGAAGAGCGGCTGTCGATGGGTTGTCTGCAAGAATGATCTCATATCCGAAGTGACAAACACATCTTCAAACCGCTCTCTTCTTGCAGGCGCGGTAGGATTGGTACCCACACCTGTTTTGCTGTGGTTGGAAATTCCTCTGTCTGCGCCCGCAACAGCAGAATGTAGCATCTCTCGCAGCAAGGCCTGGAAATGCTGCATTCTGACAGCCCTCTGTGATGCTGGTAAAATGTCCGCCATTTTGCGTTTGTACCAGGGGTCTAAGTACCTTGCCACCCAGTACTGTTCCTTGCCCTTTATGCTTTTTATACAGGGGTCCCTCTTAAAACACTGGAGTATAAAGGCCCCCATTTGCACTAAATTGGAAGTGGTGGAGCACCCTGGCTCCTGCCCAGGAGAATGTCGTTCTCTGTCTCCTGCCCCCAGCCACAGACAACACCAGGGATCCCAGAACAGTTTAAAGCCTGCTCTTCTTGCTCCTCCTCCTCCCCCAGTCACAATCCTCCTCTGACTCCTCTTCAGGCTTGTGCTGACTTGTCTGAGATGGAGTTAGCCCCCCTAGGAATTCATTCAGCATTGCGACTTCCTCATCTTTCAGCTCCTGCTCCTCGATGGCTTGATCAATGGCACGATGCATTACACGCTCTGGAAAGAAGGAGTAAGGTACAATGTCACTGATGTCACCCTGGCTGCGACTGACAAGTTTGGTGATCTCATTAAATGGCCGCAGAAGTCTGCATGCGTCTCCCAAGAGCAGCCTCTGGCGTGGTGAAAAGAATCCAAGCTCCCCAGAACCTGTCCTGCTACAGAGTTGGTACAGGTAGTCGTTAATGGCATGTTGCTGCTGGAGCAGCCTATCAAGCATATACAAGGTGGAGTTCCAGCGTGTCGGGCTGTCACAAATCAGACGTCTGATGGGCAAGTGGTGTCGCCGCTGAACGTCAGCAAAGCGAGCCATGGTCGTGTAAGATCTAAAATGGCCAGAGATTTTCCTGGCCTGCCGCAAGACGTCCTGGACCCCGGGGTATTTGGCAACGGAACACTGCACGACTAAGTTCAGGACGTGTGAGGTTATACAAACACTAAGTAATTACCCCTGCGCCGCCGCTCTTACAAATGTCACTTGTGTCTTTACTACCCTGATTTACTCAGGGAGCCGCTGCTGGTTCTCCGTGTGAGATCCCTGCCTGAACTCACAAGGTAGTCTAGTTACTAGAATTTACAAGGATAATTGGATCCCCGAGATGAAAGAGACACAGAGTAACACTTAGGTTATACTCTCTGACCTGTATTGTACATATAAGTATAGTCTCACCTTAATCCTTTTCTTTTCCGTTGATCCAGTGTATTCAGCTGCTGTTTCAGGATTCAATGTAGATAATAAAGCTTATTCTTTCTGCTCCACAGCACTCTGTTCTGCTAATGGCTGTGTCTTCTTGCTTCCCCTGTCTGCATGTGCAGTTCCGATCGGTAGCTGGCACTTGTGTGGGGAAGTCAGTGGGAGTTAGTATCGGAGCACTCCTGTGTGACGTCACACCTTCCAGTACAGGTGCCTCAAGAGGAAAAAAAACATCTGACATGTTTCAAAACAATCGTGTTTCTTCATCAGGGATGCTCAGCTCAGAATGTGTGCCATGTACATCACGTGTGTCATTTTGCCCCGTTTCAGCTCGCTCAGCAGATTGGCACCATTGTCGCACACCACTTTACCAACTGTGAAATTGAGTGGGGTTAGCCACTGATCAGCCTATGACCGCAGAGCTGAAAGGAGTACAGGACCGGTGTGGCTCTTGGCTTTCAGGCACAACAGCCGCAGCACAGCATTGCAACGTCTCACCTGGGATGTCGAATAGGTTCTAGGGAGCTTGGGGGGTGCAGCAGAAGAGGCGGTAGCAGTGGAAAAGGATGAGTCAGCTGAGGAGGAGAGGGACGATGGAGTAGGAGGAGGAGAAGAAGAGGCAGGCCTGCATGCAATCCTTGGCGGTAACACCAAATCCACCCGGGAGCCACGGGTTACATGCTTGACGGCCGTCAGAAGGTTCACCCAGTGGGCAGCAAAAGTTATGTACTTTCCCTTCCCGTGTTTGCTAGACCACATGTCTGTGGTCAGATGTATCTTGGTACCGACACTGTGTGCCAGAGATATATTCACTTGCTGCTGAACGTGGCCATATAGCTCTGGCCATATATTCCCTTCTGGGAGAAATATTTCCTTCCGGGGACCTTCCATTGTGGTGGTCTCCGAGTCTACCAGTTTATATGGAAGAAGTTGGCGGACTAGCAATTCCGACAAGCCAGCGGTCAGCCGTCGGGCAAGAGGGTTATCCCGTGTCATCAACTTTTTACGCTCGAACATTTGGGCCACGGAAGCCTTCCTTCTGCCAGATGAACGCGACAACGTCATGGTGGAATGTGGAGTGGAGGACAAATGGGAGGAGAGAGGAGAAGGAGCAGATGCAGGACGTGGAGCGCCGGGAGTGTGGCTTTGTGGGTTCTGACAGCTTTGCTTCCACTGGACTTATTGATGGGAGGCCAGGTGTCTTCTTAAAGCGGTTGTCCCTAGGTGAGTGTTGGGCTTACCTCGACTTCTGTGTTGACAGCACAGGCTGCAGATGGCAACACTATTGTCAGCAGCTGACACATAAAAAAATAAGCCCACACTGCCGAGTCATGTGTCAGCGTCCTGGTGTCACGGATGGTGTTGCAGAAAAATATAGATCCGACTGACTTGATCCCAAACTAAGGAACAAATGGGTGAGCCCTATAAAAGGCCTAGAGCTCTCCATGACTGCTCAGCCCATGCAAAGATCTTTATGATAGAAAATTGCATGTCCTTGTACCTAGACTGTGTGACACCTGAAAACCCTACAATAGTGAGGGGACTCGACCACCGGCTCCCTGCACTTAATACGGAGGGAGTCAGGGTCACCTAGAATCAAGCCAACAGGAAAACACAAATAAAGGAAAAGACTTATCTGAGGAACCAGCAGTTGCAGCATCTAGCAGTGAGTAGTGTTGATCATGAATATTCGAATTGCGAATTTTTATCGCGAATATAGGTACTTTGAAAATTTGCGAATATTTCAAATATAGTGATATATATTCGTAATTTCGAATATTCTTTTTTTTTTTTATCAGTACACATGATCCCTCCCTGCTTCTAGCTTGTGGGCTTTTTTATATTTGACTTTAGGAGTAGTGTTGTTTGCGAATTTTCGTAATGTGAATTTTCGTAATACAAATTTTTTATTGCAAATTTTTCAACTTACAACTATTAGACAAAGAAGATTATAGCACTATATTAGCTAAATTGCTCTATATTCGATTTTTTTTTTTATATTTTCGCTATATTGCTATAACTTTGTTTTTTCGAATATTCGGAATATTCTAAAACAAGAATATATAGCAATATAGCGAATCTTCAAAAAAATAAGAATATAGAGCAATTTAGCTAATATAGTGCTATAATCTTCTTTGTCTAATAGTTGTAATTTTTTTCTCATCTGAAGTCCAGATTGGAAAAAAATTAAACTATAAAAAAAAAAGATTATAGCACTATATTAGCTAAATTGCTCTATATTCGTTTTTTTTCTAATATTCAATATATTGCTATATATTCTTGTTTTAGAAAATTACGAATATTCGAAAAAACTAAGTTATAGCAATATAGCGAATATTAAAAAAAAAACTATATATAGAGCAATTTAGCTAAAATATTGCTATAATCTTTTTTGTCTAATAGTTGTAAGTTGAAAAATTAGCAATAAAAATTTGTATTACGAAAATTCGCATTACAAAAATTGCATTTTACACAATCATTACCTTGCCGATTTTTCGAGTAAAAAAAACGCTGAATATAACGAATATTCGAATTTGCGAATATTCAACTAAATATTCGCGAAATATCGCAAATTCGAATATGACCCCTGCCGCTCATCACTAGCAGTGAGCACAATCCAGGAAGTTGTATAAACGTAAAGTGATGTATGGGAGGGGATATAAAGGGATGCAAACAGTGCAACTAGATGACAGCTGAGAGAGGGAAATGAGATAACAAAACGAAACCAAAACAAAAGAACCTCAAGCAAGAGGTACTGAAGAACGTCTGTCAGAGCTTCTCAGAGATCTGGCGGTGACACCTGGGAGTGTGCATGGTGGATGGCTCGCTCTAGGTACATTTGCAGTCTGCTTTTTACCTCCTTTGCCCTGCTTGGTCTTCCTGCTTCTCCTCCTTCTACTCCCTCTCTGCTGCTCCGTTTCTCCCTCTGAACTCCCCTCCTCTTCCTCTCTTGTGATCACCCACGTGACGTCCATTGACACGTCATCATCATCACCTTCACCACCACTGAAATTTAAAATCTCGGAGTAGACAGCAATAGCGGAAACATCCGTCCTTGGCTGACCGGGTACTGTCGTCATACCGCTGGGTGGCGGCTGTTGCTACCTCCTCTTCCTCATCCAATGTCAAGAATGGCTGCGCATCGGTAAGGTCTGAGAATGGATGGGAAAATAAATCCTCTGACTCGAGTGGAGGGCGATGGTGGTAGTGGTGTCTTTGGGGGTGCACACAGCAGAGAGTGAGGAGGGTGCAGATACAGAGGATAAGGAGAGTGCAGAAGCGGAAGCACGAGTGAGCCACTCACTTTGAAGTAATCGCTCGCCCCTTCTCCAACTTCCTACTTAGGCTCCGGTCTGGTGCACCTGCCCGACCCCTACCACCCCTGCGGAATGGCCAGCCTCTTCCTCTGCTTGTCATTTTCAAAATGACCCTGTGCCTAAGTCACTAGAGAAGAGCAGTATTTGTGGAAGCATTTATATCGCAGGCCTCAATCAATATTTGATGGAAACAGGTATATCGAACCCCTTAATCAGTATTTTGTGGAAGAAGGTATATCGCAGGCCTTAATCAATATTTATTGAAAGCCGGTATATCAAACCCCTTAATCAGTATTTTGTGGAAAAGGGTATATTGCACCCCTCAATCAATATTTGGTGGAAACAGGTATATCAAACCCTTTAATCAGTATTTTATAGAAGCAGGTATATCGCACCCCTCAATCAGTATTTTGTGGAAGCAGGTATCTCAAACCCCTTAATTAGTATTTTGTGGAAGCAGGTATATTGCACCCCAGTGGATATAAAAAGTCTACACACCCCTGTTAAAATGTCAGGTTTTTGTGATGCAAAAAATTAGACAAATTTCTGAAGTTTTTCCACCTTTAATGTGACCTATAAACTGTACCACTCAATTGAAAAACAAACTGAAATATTTTAGGTAGAGGGAAGAAAAAATAGAAAAATAAAATAATATAGTTGCATAAGTGTGCACACCCATAAACTAATACTTTGTTGAAGCAACTTTTGATTTTATTACAGCACTCAGTCTTTTTGGGTATGAGTCAGCACAGCCCTCTTCAGATCACCCCACAGATTTTCAATTGGATTCAGGTCTGGGCGCTGGCTTGGACATTCCAAAACTGGTGAAGCCATTCCTTTGTTGATTTGGAAGTATGCTTTGGGTCTTTGTCATGCTGAAATATGAAGTTCCTCTTCATGTTTAGATTTCTAGAAGAAGCCCGAAGGTTTTGTGTCAATATTGACTGGTATTTGGAACTGTTCATCTAGCTTAACTAAGGCCCCAGTTCCAGCTGAAGAAAAACAGCCCCAAAGCATGATGCTGCCACCACCATGCTTCATTGTGGGTATGGTGTTCTTTTGGTGATGTGCAGTGTTGTTTTTGGGCCCAACATATCTTTTGGAATTATGGCCAAAAAGTTCAACCTTGGTTTCATCAGACCATAACACCTTTTCCTACATGCTTTTGGGAGACTTCAGATGTGTTTTTGCAAAATGTAGCCTGGCTTGGATGTTTTTCTTTGTAAGAAAAGGCTTTTGTCTTGCCACTCTACCCCATAGACCATACATATGAAGAATACGGTAGATTGTTGTCATATGTACCACACAGCCTGTACTTGCCAGATATTCCTGCAGCTCCTTTAATGTTGCTGTAGCCCTCTTGGTAGCCTCCCAGACCAGTTTTTTTTTCTCATCTTTTGATCAATTTTGGAGGGATGGCCAGTTCTTGGTAATGTAACTGTTGTGTCATATTTTCTCCACTTGATGATTACTGTCTTCACTGTGTTCCATCGTATATCTAATGCCTTGGAAATTCTTTTGTACCCTTCTCCTGACTGATACCTTTTAACAATGAGATCCCTCTAATGCTTTGGAAGCTCTCTGTGGACCATGGCTTTTGTTGTGGGATGTGACTAAGAAAATTTCAACTAGAGCAGCTGAACTTTATTTGGTTTTTATTCAGAGGCACTTTAAATGATGGCAGGTGTATGCTGACTCCTATTTAACATGATTTTGAATGTGATTCCTTAATTCAGAACACAGCTACATCCCTAGTTGTGCACACTTATGCAACCACATTATTTTTTGTTTTGTTTTGTTTTCTTCCCTCCACCTAAAAGATTTCAGTTTGTTTTTCAATTGAGTGGTACAGTTTATAGGTCACATTAAAGGTGGAAAAAGTTCTGAAATTATTTATCTTTGTCTCATTTTTTTTACAACACAGAAACATGACATTTTAACAGGGGTGTGTAGACTTTTTATATCCACTGTATATTCAACCCCTTAATCGGTATTTTGTGTAAGCAGGTATATTGCAGGCCTCAATCAGTATTTTGTGGAAGCAGGTATATCAAACCCCTTAATCAAAATTTTGTGGAAGCAGGCATATCGCAGGCCTCAATAAATATTTGGTAGATACAGGTATATCGACCCCTTAATCATTATTTAGTGGAAGCAAGTATATCGCAGGCCTCCATCAATTTTTTTTACAACGCAGAAACATGACATTTTAACAGGGGTGTGTAGACTTTTTATATCCACTCTATATTCAACCCCTTAATCAGTATTTTGTGAATCGTCCCAATTGGCTGCTCTGTCCCACCTGATGGATGTGTCATGGGTCAAAGTTCGGCGCAATGCAAAAGAAACTGGCGCCAACGGACATCGCCATATGTTCGCATGTTCAGCGAATAGCGAACGCTTAACGTTCGCCGAGAAACAACCGCCGGGTGAACCACAAGGCCATCTCTAATACCAAGCATAGCCACTATCAAATGGATGGTGGTGTGTGCTTGGTAACCAGCAAGAAGGCCGCGGTGCTCACCAGCGCTGCAGTGAGTTCCACAACTTCCTCAAACAGCTGATTTGAAGAGGTGCCAGGTGTCAGACCCCCACTGATCTCATATTCTGAGGATAGATAATCAAAATTCTAAATATCAGGACATCGGCAGACAGCAACCACTCTTACTCTAGTGAATTGAATGAAGGTAACTTATATTTGGGGGTAATAGGCTTCTCCATGGACGTATACCTTGTAGACTGTGTATATAAGATGAGAGACGCCATGCCAAAGCTATAAACTAGGTTCCATTTCTGAATTTGCTTAGATGTGAATCCCTTATCTTACAGCATTTTCATGACTCAAGCATATTTAATCTTTTCTTGTTTGCTATCATTGCAGCATCCATCGGAACTATTACATCTCTGTGCACATCCTCAGCACCCATTAAAACGGACTGATCTGGAATGGGACCTCAAATCTCCAAGGACCTCATATCAGGCTTATGAGCTACATCTATGTAATGTATTATAAGTGCGAAAAGATACAGTAAGTAAACATTATCCATTGTTTCACTGTCACGGCTGTCTAAAAAAGTGTTTCTCATTCTCCTAAAGGGGCATTCCCAGCATAAATTCTATTTTCAAATAACGCATCTTTGCAAATAGTGGCAACTATCAAAATTGACATTTTACAAACATGTCACCCTTATAAAATACCCTACCCCTTTAGGCTTGTTAATACCTTGTTGTGACAGGTTTTAGTACATCCACCAGTAGTCTATTTGGTGACAGGTTGAGCATGCTCAGATCTTCACCTTTGTTCCAGTATAGTGGCTCTCTTCTGTGCCCTATGCACAGAGTTAGGCTGTTCTTACTGGGGCAGGTATGCACAGACAACAAGTGCTTGCCCTGTAGCTCCTCTTCAAGCATCATCTTCAAGATGCTTACAGATGCTTGTAGATCTTTTTCAAGGAAGAACAGAGGGTACACATCAGGGAGCAGGGTATGCTTGGGAAATGTAGTTTTCAGGAGGCACAAGGTCACTCAGAAGGTTTGTGGTGCTGGATTGATCATTCTACCTGTGTTTATCTGATAGTGTCACAGAGTCATGGGGGAATCTAGAGGTTTATTCACACGTCGATGAATTGTGTTCTCGGTGGACAGCACATGTATTCATAGATTTTATGGCTTTTTCTCACATCAGTGTTTTGATCACTGTTTGGTCAGTGATTTCCATCAGTGACTGTGAACCAAACCCAGGTATAAATCAACAAGGCAGAAGAGGCACAAAACCTCCCTTGGCTCATAACCACTGATTTAAATCACTAACCAAAGCACTGATGAGTGAAAGACGCCTAAGGGCTCTTTCACATGATCAGATGCCGTGCGTGAAATCTGCTGCGTGAAAGAGAGCCAAGCCCCGCTCTGGACAGCAGAGACACGGAGCAGTAACATGACTGATAATGCTCTTTCTCTCACTGTGATTTTGTAGTAAAAAGGTCACAGAGAGGCACAGAGCATTATCAATCATGTTAATGATCCGTGTCTCCGCTGTCCAGAGCGGGGCTTGGCTCTCTTTCATGCAGTGGATTTCACGCACGACATCCGCTCATGTTAAAGAGCCTTAATAGTTTATTAACCTATACTTTTCTACTGAGCCAGACATTGTCACTGATGAAACATTGACCATTTTTTCACTAATGTCAAATGGACATGGGTGTGTAAATAAGACCTTAGTTAATCCTTAACCCTTTATTTACCACACATCAATAGTGCAACACCACAATAGACAGCAGAGCCTCAGAGCCAGGAGCGTAGCTACCATAGTGGCATACCATGCGACTGCTATGGGGCCCAGGGCAAGAGAGGGCCCAGTTGGAATCATCCTCTCTTCTACTGGGGGTGAAAACTTGGCAAGGACTCCACCCTCTAAAGGAACAACTTTTAGCAAACGAGGCAGTGGGGAAAAATGGCCCAAGGGTCATTGAAAGGGATTTAGGCAGAAACCCTTCTGTCCTGTGTGGGGGGTCTGGTTTGATCCTTGCTATTGGGCACTTACTTTTCAATGTACACCACTGCTCAAAGCTAATCAAGTATTCTCGGGTTCTGCCTCTTCCCCCCTCTGAATTTTAACATCAGGCCCGTTCTATTGAATAGGACTGATCTTTGTCTAGGCCATGGGACTGATGTACAGTGACATCACTGGCCTAGGACAAGGTCGCAGCGCTCACTGGTGCCTCTTTGAACAGCTGATCGGCAATGATGCCAGGAGTCAAACTCTTAACGATCAGATATTGGTGACCTATTCTGAGAGATAACCCATTTAAATAGGATTTAAATCTATTGGTGCTTTGCAACTGTGGTGTCAATATTCAAAAAGGGATCAAAAACAGAGCCTGGAAACTATAGGCTGGTAAGCCTAATATCTGTTCTGGGTAAACTTTTTGAAAGTTTTCTAAGTGATTCTATCCTGGAGTATCTCAACTAAAATACGAGTGTAACTTTGCATCAGCAAGAGTTTATAATGGATCAGTCCTATCAATCATCTTTCATGTGGAGGTAAATTGTAGACTGGACTGAGTGGGTATCATACTGTATATAGACAGAGATATTTTTAGGCAATCAAGACATTTGTGATTCCAGTCGAATTTAATTGGATCCAAATCGAATTTTCACAAAATTGTTCATCTCTGTTAATAATCTTGTAGAGCGATTGCACAGTAAAATATGTTGCAATAATAATTCATTTGATATACAGTATTCATTGCATAGCAGTACTTTTTGTGGGATAACCCCTTTAATCAATGTTATAGTCAATGTTTTTCTCATACCTATAGTACCCCAGTACAGGGGGTATCTGCAAATGGTTTGTCTTTATGTAATATTATGCACTCTCATTTTAGTTTTTGTTATATATTGTACCCAGCATAGCTATGCATGGTGTAGGCACAACTAGGGTTAACTAACCCTGGCTCAGCCCTATTAAGGAGGAACAGAAGTGTCTGGTTCTAAATCCTAGTGTAGAGTAAGTTAGTCTGAGGAAGAGCTTGAAGAGGGGGGAAAGAAACACGATGTGTGCTCCTCTCCTCAGATTCAAAAAACATCAAATTTCAGAGACTCACAGTTGTCTACATTTTCTTGGAAAAAGAAAGGAGAAAGATTAAGAAGATAGAGAGTGCTCAGCTGAGCAAGAAGCCAGTCAGCAAGGTAACCTGCTACTTCATCTACTCAAGACTTTCCTGCCATGGAGGGATAACTAGCTAACACTTTGACATGAGTCTAATCATAGTCATTTGGACCTGCACTCCGCAGTGCAAATTGTAGGCATTACTGTAAGAATACAGTCACCAGCCAGAAGTTCTACTGAGAAAGACTGTAGCAAGAGAGTGCATAAAGAGGCCATCTTTGCCAAACACCATACATTGCTGTCTGAGAAAAGATTAGCGTTATGCCCAGATGAGACTGTTTGTTTTGTTTATTGGATGTACTACAACTCTCGTTTTGCAGTACCGTAAAGAGATATGTTTATTCTATTTCACCACATGCTGGCCATTGCATGCTCTACATGCCACGCCTTGCAACATCAAGGGCATCCCAACTACCATCAAGCTGAAGCCCCAACTACAGGGAGTGCCCCGAGGAAAGAAAGAGTGTGTCCTCCTCTCCCTAGGGAGCAACAATCTGGGACAAACCACTGTGATACATCCGAGAGTCAGGGCCACTACCACTCCCATCCTCTGCTTCAGCTCCTCAAGGGCTCGCTGCACACCTTCAAATGAATTTGTTTAGTGCTAAAGGTGAAAAAAAAAACATGTCCACTTTCAAATGGTCAGTATTTATTCAGTATTTTTCATTAGCATTTGTAAGCCAAATCTTTCCATTATACAGTACATTCTCTCTGTAGGATGCACTCCTAAGAGATTATACACACACTCGTGTCCACATTTCGGTCTGCAAAAAGTGATCCACAAAACATGGATACCTTCTGTGTGCATATTGTGTTTTTCTCACTCCCATTAATAGAATGGACTATTATCTGCAAAATGAATAGGTCAGTGGCTAGCCCCAAACAATGAAAAATATGGCTGTGTGCTTGAGAAAAATACTTTCCGTATACTGACCGTTTAAAAGTATCCTTAGCTGAGCAAGTCAAACCTTCACTCTGGATGGCCATGCACCTTCAGGCATAACGAGAACATTTTATTGTGCTACCAAAAAGATGAGAGCACCCACTGACACTCCTGTCTTTCAGCCGGATGAAAGATGCCCAGCAGCCGATGAACAAGTGTTTGCTCATTCATCGGCTGATTAGCTGCTCGATTTTACAAGTCAATTATCACGAGCGTTCCTGTGAATGCTTGTTCCTGATAACTTACTGATAATTGTTCGGTGTAATAGGCCCTTAACAGCAGAGGATTGTCCAAAAGAGAAAACCTGAGACAATTAGGCCTTATTCACTCATCCATTTGAAATGCATGATAAGACTGTCAGTGTTTCTTCCATAAAGATGCCTCTGTGTCTTTTTTTTTTTTTTTTTTTTTTCCCATATTCCATGTGCACTGCTAGGCTGAAAAGGGTGATTTCCGGAGCATCTCCTACCAATGGGCACTGAAAACCATTTGTAGGACGTGGATGCTGCGGAGACAGGAGTGTCAGTGGGTGCTTTCGTCCGCAGCTCTGGCTATCTTTATAAAGACCGCGCAGAGCCAGGGCTCATACCACTGACTGCCCGTCCCTGGGTGGAACACTGCTCAGACCACACAGGGTGAGGGTACAAGAATCCAAGAAAACTTTATTAGATAACCAACAGTAGGCAGCATATAGTACAGTCCCAGCAAGGACAGGTGACAGCAATTTGCCCTTCTGCTGACTCGCCAAGGGTTAAGCCTCTGCAACTTTGGGGGACCCCAGCCAGTAGCACCCTGCTTTGGGTGGACACCCATCAAGAGGAGGTAGTAGCAAGCTTGGGCTACTTTCACATCTGCGCTTTCCCTTTCCGCTGTTGAAATCCGTCATAGGATCTCAAAGGACCGCTTCCGTTTTGTCCCCATTCATTGTCAATTGGGACAAAACTGAACTGAACGAAACGGAGTGCACAAAAATGCATTCCTTTCCGTTTGGTTGCGTCTCCATCGCGGACAAAATAACGCTGCAAGCAGCATTTTTCTACCAGCGATGTGGTGCGGAGCAAGACGGATCCGCTATGACTCACAATGTAAGTCAATGGGGACGGATCCATCCACCATTGACTTTCAATGGTGTTCATGATGGATCCGTCATGGCCATTTTAAAAATAATACAACCGGATCTGTTCATAACGGATGCAGGCAGTTGTATTATCAGTAACGGAAGCGTTTTTGCTGATCCATGACGGATCCAGCAAAAACGCTGGTGTGAAAGTAGCCTTAGGGAGCCAGCCCACAGCCAGTACACAGAGCGCACGCGGCCAGCCTGCCCGGCACAAGTGTCAGGAATCACACTGTGACAACTGTGTTAGAAGCTGTGACTGGGACCCGTCTCTGGGACCCGCACCTACAAGGAGAACGTAGCGGAGAAACTTGAGGAGGGCGCACTGCGCATGCGCAGCCGCCCTCCATTCATTTCTATGGAGCCGCCGAAAATAGCCGAGAGCTGGTTTGGCCATTTCCGTCGGCCCCATAGAAATGAATGGTAGCGGTGGCTGCACATGCGCGGTGCGCTCCCATTCACTTCAATGGGAGAGGCGGGGAGCTGCGCTTTGTGGTGGAAACCCGGGGTCCTCCAACCACAACTCTCCCCGTCTCCAGTCTCCTTGTAGGTGCGGGTCCCAGAGGTGGAACCCGCACCTATCAGACAATGGGGGCATGTCCTAGCAATATGCCCCATTGTCTAAGATGGGATAACCCCTTTAAGCCTCATTCACATGTCAGTGTTCCATTTTAGCATAGATGCGTGCTCTATTTTGTCCGTCCATCACTCCCATTATAGTCTATGGGTCTGTGAAAACCACGGATGCAACACAGATCATTAGGAAGAGATGCTTTGAAAATTATTTTTCAGCTGTGCAGGGTCAGTGAAACACGGATGGCACACGGGCAGAAAAAAACGGATCACACTGAAAAATGGATCCTTCACAGACAGCTTCACGGATGCATCACTGACCACCTTCTCACGGATTTGAGCACGGACGTGTGAATGAGGCTTCACAGGAAGAGAGCTGCAGGAGAAAATCATAGTAATAATAGTAATGTTCTTATATTATTAATACTATTACAGTATTATTATAGTATCAGTTATTGCTATCATTATTATTACCAGCATTATTTTTTATATTTATAAATAGTTTCCTAGTAGATTTACATGGTTGTCATCCATTCTCATGTAATAAACAAGCTTCTCCACAACATTTGTTTCGGAAAACAGTATCTGAAGGAATATACACCTCAGCGTTGTGCTGCTTCCTGACTGTCTTGCTTACAAGCTTTGGAGTCAGCTTTACCTGTTAGCCGATTCAGTGTAAGGTGCAGCTATTAAAAATAAATCAAATTATAGTGGACAGGCACTCCTCACTTGCAATCACCCAGAATAAATGTACCTTCTATACAACCATTTATTATACAACCATTACATCACTCTACATAATAATTAAAAGCAAGGAACATTTAAAAAAATAAGATAAGCAAAAAATATAAAAATATAGTATAGAAAGTATGGAAATAAGGAAATATTGTTATCTATATCAGTGTGACACCAATATAAATATTAGATCCATATGCAGCCAGCCAGTAGCGCAGGGGCAACACGTGAGGGGCCAAATTATAACACACAGTTCATCAGTTTACTCACGGTTAGCAGAAAGCCTCCCTGGGTTGGCAGCACAGTGTTGAGGTGGAAGGAAGCATCAGCCAAGATGGTGGTTGAGGTGCCCTTGATGTTAGGGGTGCTTTGGGTGCTTGTTGTGGCTGAGTCCCTTGATGGTTTTTGTTGTGACGCCAGTACCGTTAATGGTGGTACAACCAATAGTGGTAATAATGAGGTAGACAGTGGTAAGATGCAACTCACAACTTTTACTGTGGATGACTTTGGTTGGTAGCAGTACAAAATACAGTCTCTTGATGTTTTTAGAGTTGGTCTGCAAATCCACTGTTTCTAGGCTTTTTAGGTTTGATTTGGAGCTGTGGGTAAGGTGTACCTTGTTCCTGTTGATGATGTGCTCAGTCCTATTCCTCGTCCTTTCCCTACAAGCTGAATATTAGAGACAGGTAAACTCATCTATTTCCCAGAGTTATGGTGCGGCTGCCAGAAGCTATATGTCCTCCACCATGCGCAAAGGTGTCTGTAGCCCTCAATAATGGCTGTTATCACCGATGATTCCTTAGGAAGATTGTTTCTATTCCAGGGAGGCAAACTCTCTCCTACTGGTCAGGGATGCAAGTGTATAGTCCGGCCACAGAAGGAAAACCCTCTTCTGCGCCTCACATCTTAGTACTACCTCATAGCGAAGTTGGTTCCACTCACTAATCTGTGTCATGGAGTCTTCACTCTACATTCTCTCCCACTCATCTAATCTGATCTCTTCAGATCTGCTCTAATCTCTAGCTGCACATATAACTAGCTGCAGATAAAAAAACGCTTATATATATTAAGTCGATTGTATCTAATGTACATACAGGTGAAACTCGAAAAATTTGAATATCGTGCAAAGTTCATTTATTTCAGTAATGCAACTTAAGAGGTGAAACTAACATATGAGACTCATTACATGCAAAGCGAGATATTTCAAGCCTTTATTTGTTATATTTGGATGATTATGGCTTACAGCTTATGAAACCCCAAAGTCACAATTTTGAGGTCCCCTTTGCTCAGGGGGTATGGATTAATTAGCTGACTAGAGTGTGACACTTTGAGCCTAGAATACTGAACCTTTTCACAAAATTCTAATTTTAAGCTACATTAATGCAATTCCTTTTAAGTTGCATTACTGAAATAAATGGACTTTTGCACGATATTCTAATTTTTCGAGTTTGACCTGTATAGTGATAGTGACTGATTTTGGGTTGTATATATATTAGAATTCCAAATGGAGCTTGTGCAGATCACGATCAAAGAATACAATATTTGTTAGATCAGCATTTCTTCTTTTAGTAAATGTAATTCACTGTTTGTCCATACAGTTTATGATGTATTTGATAGGCAAGTATTCAATGTCCACTAGTAGTTGTGGTATAGCACGTATGGTCGCTTTGTAGTATCTGCCAGTTAATTATTGCTTTCACATGGATGTATAGTGTCTACCATTAATGTCTATATACCACACTTATTTAGTGAGTATACCGTACCATATTCACTTTTTAAAATGTGTGGTAATTGGTAGGTAAGAATGTCCTCAGTTAAAGGGGTTGTCCAGGTTCAGAGCTGAACCCGGACATACCCTTATTTTCACCCCGGCAGCCCCCCTGAGCCTAGCATCGGAGCATCTCATGCTCCGATGCGCTCCAGTGCCCTGCGCTAGATCGCGCAGGGCACGGGCTCTTGTGTTTTCAATAACACACTGCCGGGCGGTAACTTCCGCCCAGCAGTGTGTTCGGTGACGTCACCGGGTCTGAGGGGCGGGCTTTAGCTCTGCCCTAGCCGTTTTACTGGCTAGGGCAGAGCCAAATCCCGCCCATCAGTGCCGGTGACGTCACCGGGGTTCCTGTCAGCCCCATAGAGAGCCCGGTACGTCACCGGAACTCAGAAAAATGCCTTTGCCCTGTGCAATTTAGCGCAGGGCAAAGGAGAGCATCGGAGCATGAACTGCTCCGATGCTCATGTCAGGGGGGCTGCCTGGGTGAAAATGGAGGGCTGTCCAGGTTCAGCTCTGAACTTGGACAACCCCTTTAATAGTCATATATCGCTTTCCACATAAGTATGTTCACCTTTAGATATCACTAGTTGGTTTTGGTATTGATTATCGTGATTAATATCACTTACTTACTGTTGGTTGCTATTATCCATAAATCGTGCCGTTCCAAGAGGTGGATAATTAAGTAGCCATTTGTTGGCGGTTAAAGTGGATATTGGTACCTGTCAGGTAGTGTACCTCAGACGGTTTTGCTACGAGATCCTTCTCCAGTCTTGGCAACCCCACGTGTTCCTGGCGTCTCACATGGTCAAGCGTGCTGGTTTTGATCTATCGGGATCTTCTTACGGTGCGGGTATTGCGATATTTACGGAGCGCTCCACAATCCCTTATCGAAGTAGTTGTCTTACGTGGGCTGTAGATTCTGCAAACAGAGTTAATAGTCTCAATGGGACTATAGTTATATGGATCTAATATTTATATTGGTGTCACACTGATATAGATAACAATATTTCCTCATTTCCATACTTTCTATTATATATTTTTTGTTTATCTTATTTTTTTTTATATAAAAAGAGGAGAAAAGAATTGATTCGCACATCCAGCTGCTATGCTTTGATCTCATCCCTGCTACTTTTGCAGAAACAGCACTAAATAGCGCATGTGTACCGCCTCCTATGCTACATGCTAAATGAGGCATTAGTATACATTTTGATCAAAAGGCATAAGCCCACTCACCACGCCAAGGTTGCCTCTACGAGTGAGTCCTACTCTAAAATTGGTACGGCACTGCACGGCGACCACCAACGCTGTGGCGCCAATCAGACAGGTGGCGGGACCCAGCAGCCAAACAGCACTGGCTATGCCATACCTAGCACTGGGCCCCACCAACCCACCAGGGGTGCTGTTTGGCGGCTGGATCCCGCCGCCTGTTGGTGCAGGGCTGTGGCACCAGCAGTCGCCAGGCAGTGCCATGCCATATTTAGAGTAGGTCCCACTCCAGGGGGCAACCTTGGCGCGGTGAGTGGGCTTATGCCTTTTGATCAAAACGTACACTAATGCCTCCTATATAACATATAGCACAGGGGGTCGTACACTAATTATTGCGCTGAGAAGCGATGGTAATTTTGCTGAGATGCAGTTATAGATCAAAGCTAAGCTTGTGGATGTGCGATCTAATTCTTTTTTCTCTTTTTTTGAATCATGTTATTTTTTTAAATGTTCCTTGTTTTTAATTAATATGTAGAAGGATGTAATGGTGGTATAAAAAATGTTTGTATAGAAGGTGCATTTATTCTGGGTGATTGCAAGTGAGGAGTGCCTGTCTTCACTATAATTGTACTTATTACTATTGACAGGGTGAATCAATTTGACAGAGCACCATATCCATGGTTACGAGTGGGTGAGCCGCTATAACTCATTTATTTGTAAAAATAAATCTAAGATAGACCTTTGTGCTGCTAAGCTATGCAGGAGACATTTCTTTTTTTTTATTTTTTTTTTAAGATGGAGCATTAGGAATTTTGTTTGCAAGGGACTTCCAAGATTTTATAACTGATGACCAGAGATGAGCAAAGTTTTTAAAAATTTGATTCGGCCGATTCATTGAACTTCGTCAATAAATTTTATTATTTACTAATTCATTTGTCACAAATCAATATAAGTCAGATATACCTGTATGTCACGGTGGCTGAGGGAATATATGGAGAAAGTTGCTTTATTGAGCCCGCTCCATGCAGGGGCGTTGCTAGGGTCTCAAAAGATCCGGGGCCCAAGAACCAATGCATATGGCCCAATTCTCTAAGTTGAACATCCCCCCAGCAAACACTAGCACTGAAAACATTTTACTGTACTTGCTATACAGCAGCACACCTCTCACATCCAGGGCCTCCCAGGTGACATCTACTCCGATGTAGATCTTCTCTGTCATCATCTTCTCCATTCTGTCCGGACACTTCTCTCAACCGCCTCGTCTCTGCAGAATGTGACGCACATACATTTTAGCTTCCTTACTTTTCTGTGTTCCCAAATACTATCCTGAAGAAAAATGAGTGCTCCCCCATAGTAACAGTACTCCTCATAGTCCCACCAATAGTAATTCCCTTCTACAGTTGTGGCCAAAAGTTTTGAGAATGACACAAATATTCGTTTTCACAAAGTTTGCAGCTAAACTGCTTTTAGATCTTTGTTTCAGTTGTTTGTGTGATGTAGTGAAATGTAATTACACGCACTTCATACGTTTCAAAGGCTTTTATTGACAATTACATGACATTTATGCAAAGAGTCCGTATTTGCAGTGTTGGCCCTTCTTTTTCAGGACCTCTGCAATTCAACTGGGCATGCTCTCAATCAACTTCTGGGCCAATTCCTGACTGATAGCAACTAGAGTTGAGCGAACACCTGGATGTTCGGGTTCGAGAAGTTCGGCCGAACTTCCCGGAAATGTTCGGGTTCGGGATCCGAACCCGATCCGAACTTCGTCCCGAACCCGAACCCCATTGAAGTCAATGGGGACCCGAACTTTTCGGCACTAAAACGGCTGTAAAACAGCCCAGGAAAGGGCTAGAGGGCTGCAAAAGGCAGCAACATGTAGGTAAATCCCCTGCAAACAAATGTGGATAGGGAAATGAATAAAAAAAAAATTTAATAAATAAAAATTAACCAAAATCAATTGGAGAGAGGTCCCATAGCAGAGAATCTGGCTTCCCGTCACCCACCACTGGAACAGTCCATTCTCAGATATTTAGCCCCCGGCACCCAGGCAGAGGAGAGAGGTCCCGTAACAGAGAATCTGGCTTCATGTTAGCAGAGAATCAGTCTTCATATCATAGCAGAGAATCAGGCTTCACGACAGCCACCACTGCAACAGTCCATTGGCATATATTTAGGCCCAGCACACAGGCAGAGGAGAGAGGTCCCGTAACAGACAATCTGGCTTCATGTCAGCAGAGAATTAGTCTGCATGTCATAGCAGAGAATGAGGCTTCACGTCAGCCACCACTGCAACAGTCCATTGGCATATATTTAGGCCCAGCACCCAGGCAGAGGAGAGAGGTCCCGTAACAGACAATCTGGCTTCATGTCAGCAGAGAATTAGTCTGCATGTCATAGCAGAGAATCAGGCTTCACGTCACCCAACATTGGAACAGTCCATTGGCATATATTTAGGCCCCGGCACCCAGACAGAGGAGAGGTTCATTCAACTTTGGGTAGCCTCGCAATATAATGGTAAAATGAAAATAAAAATAGGATTGAATGAGGAAGTGCCCTGGAGTCCAATAATATATGGTTAAGGGGAGGTAGTTAATGTCTAATCTGGACAAGGGACGGACAGGTCCTGTGGGATCCATGCCTGGTTCATTTTTATGAACGTCAGCTTGTCCACATTGGCTGTAGACAGGCGGCTGCGTTTGTCTGTAATGACGCCCCCTGCCGTGCTGAATACACGTTCAGACAAAACGCTGGCCGTCGGGAAGGCCAGCAACTCCAAGGCATAAAAGGCTAGCTCTGGCCACGTGGACAATTTAGAGACCCAGAAGTTGAATGGGGCCGAACCATCAGTCAGTACGTGGAGGGGTGTGCACACGTACTGTTCCACCATGTTAGTGAAATGTTGCATCCTGCTAACACGTTGCGTATCAGGTGGTGGTGCAGTTAGCTGTGGCGTGTTGACAAAAGTTTTCCACATCTCTGCCATGCTAACCCTGCCCTCAGAGGAGCTGGCCGTGACACAGCTGCCTTGGAGACCTCTTGCTCCTCCTCTGCCTTGGCCTTGGGCTTCCACTTGGGTTCCCCTGTGACATTTGGGAATGCTCTCAGTAGCGCGTCTACCAACGTGCGCTTGTACTCGCGCATCTTCCTATCACGCTCCAGTGCAGGAAGTAAGGTGGGCACATTGTCTTTGTAGCGTGGATCCAGCAGGGTGGCAACCCAGTAGTCCGCACAGGTTAAAATGTGGGCAACTCTGCTGTCGTTGCGCAGGCACTGCAGCATGTAGTCGCTCATGTGTGCCAGGCTGCCCAGGGGTAAGGACAAGCTGTCCTCTGTGGGAGGCGTATCGTCATTGTCCTGCCTTTCCCCCCAGCCACGCACCAGTGATGGACCCGAGCTGCGTTGGGTGCCACCCCGCTGTGACCATGCTTCATCCTCATCCTCCTCCACCTCCTCCTCATCCTCGTCCTCCTCGTCCTCCAGTAGTGGGCCCTGGCTGGCCACATTTGTACCTGGCCTCTGCTGTTGCCAAAAACCTCCCTCTGAGTCACTTCGAAGAGACTGGCCTGAAAGTGGTAAAAATGACCCCTCTTCCTCCTCCTCCTCCTCCTGGGCCACCTCCTCTTCCATCATCGCCCTAAGTGTTTTCTCAAGGAGACATAGAAGTGGTATTGTAACGCTGATAACGGCGTCATCGCCACTGGCCATGTTGGTGGAGTACTCGAAACAGCGCAACAGGGCACACAGGTCTCGCATGGAGGCCCAGTCATTGGTGGTGAAGTGGTGCTGTTCTGTAGTGCGACTGACCCGTGCGTGCTGCAGCTGAAACTCCACTATGGCCTGCTGCTGCTCGCACAGTCTGTCCAGCATGTGCAAGGTGGAGTTCCAGCTGGTGGGCACGTCGCATATGAGGCGGTGAGCGGGAAGGCCGAAGTTACGCTGTAGCGCAGACAGGCGAGCAGCAGCAGGATGTGAACGCCGGAAGCGCGAACAGACGGCCCGCACTTTATGCAGCAGCTCTGACATGTCGGGGTAGTTGTGAATGAACTTCTGCACCACCAAATTCAGCACATGCGCCAAGCAAGGGATGTGCGTCAAATTGGCTAGTCCCAGAGCTGCAACGAGATTTCGCCCATTTTCACACACCACCAGGCCGGGCTTGAGGCTCACCGGCATCAACCACTCGTCGGTCTGTTGTTCTATACCCCGCCACAACTCCTGTGCGGTGTGGGGCCTGTCCCCCAAACATATGAGTTTCAGAATGGCCTGCTGACGTTTACCCCGGGCTGTGCTGAAGTTGGTGGTGAAGGTGTGTGGCTGACTGGATGAGCAGGTGGAAGAAGAGGAGGAGGAAGCCGAGAAGGTGGAAGTGGCAACAGGAGGCAAAGAATGTTGCCCTGCGATCCTTTGCAGCGGAAGGACGTGCGCTAAACAGCTCTCCGCCTGGGGCCCAGCTGCCACTACATTTACCCAGTGTGCAGTTAGGGAGATATAGCGTCCCTGGCCGTGCTTACTGGTCCACGTATCTGTGGTTAGGTGGACCTTGCTACAGATGGCGTTGCGCAGTGCACACTTGATTTTATCGGATACTTGGTTGTGCAGGGAAGGCACGGCTCTCTTGGAGAAGTAGTGGCGGCTGGGAACAACATACTGTGGGACAGCAAGCGACATGAGCTGTTTGAAGCTGTCTGTGTCCACCAACCTAAATGACAGCATTTCATAGGCCAGTAGTTTAGAAATGCTGGCATTCAGGGCCAGGGATCGAGGGTGGCTAGGTGGGAATTTACGCTTTCTCTCAAATGTTTGTGAGATGGAGAGCTGAACGCTGCCGTGTGACATGGTTGAGACGCATGGTGACGGAGGCGGTGGCGGTGTTGGTGGTACATCCCCTGTTTGCTGGGCGGCAGGTGCCAACGTTCCTCCAGAGGCAGAGGAAGAGGCCGAGGCGGCAGCAGCAGAAGAGGTAGCAGGGGGAGCCTGAGTGACTTCCTTGTTTTTAAGGTGTTTACTCCACTGCAGTTCATGCTTTGCATGCAGGTGCCTGGTCATGCAGGTTGTGCTCAGGTTCAGAACGTTAATGCCTCGCTTCAGGCTCTGATGCACAGCGTGCAAACCACTCGGGTCTTGTCGTCAGCACATTGTTTGAAGAAGTGCCATGCCAGGGAACTCCTTGAAGCTGCCTTTGGGGTGCTCGGTCCCAGATGACGGCGGTCAGTAGCAGGCGGATTCTCTTGGCGGCGGGTGTTCTGCTTTTGCCCACTGCTCCCTCTTTTGCTACGCTGTTGGCTCGGTCTCACCACTGCCTCTTCCTCCGAACTGTGAAAGTCAGTGGCACGACCTTCATTCCATGTGGGGTCTAGGACCTCATCGTCCCCTGCATCGTCTTCCACCCAGTCTTGATCCCTGACCTCCTGTTCAGTCTGCACACTGCAGAAAGACGCAGCAGTTGGCACCTGTGTTTCGTCATCATCAGAGACTTGCTGAGGTGGTATTCCCATGTCCTCATCATCAGGAAACATAAGTGGTTGTGCGTCAGTGCAGTCTATGTCTTCCACCGCTGGGGAAGGGCTAGGTGGATGCCCTTGGGAAACCCTGCCAGCGGAGTCTTCAAACAGCATAAGAGACTGCTGCATAACTTGAGGCTGAGACAGTTTCCCTGGTATGCATGGGGGTGATGTGACAGACTGATGGGGTTGGTTTTCAGGCGCCATCTGTGCGCTTTCTGCAGAAGACTGGGTGGGAGATAATGTGAACGTGCTGGATCCACTGTCGGCCACCCAATTGACTAATGCCTGTACCTGCTCAGGCCTTACCATCCTTAGAACGGCATTGGGCCCCACCATATATCGCTGTAAATTCTGGCGGCTACTGGGACCTGAGGTAGTTGGTACACTAGGACGTGTGGATGTGGCAGAACGGCCACGTCCTCTCCCAGCACCAGAGGGTCCACTAACACCACCACGACCATGTCCACGTCCGCGTCCCTTACTAGATGTTTTCCTCATTGTTATGGTTCACCACAACAACAAAAATATTATTTGGCCCAATGTATTGTATTCAAATTCAGCGGGATATAAATTTGAGGCCTAGTATTTAGGCGCTGGGTGACAGGTATGGATTTAGTGACAGAATTAGACTTGGAAATGCACAGTAGCGTGTGTGTGAAGTTATTCTGAATGACCCTATGTGCACCTTGAATATTATATACCCTTTTAGGGATAGATTTCAAATAGCTCTGATATAGCAGGAACCACTAAATTATGAAATTGCTAAATTGGGAATTGTATTTCAACCCAGAACAAAAAATGTGCTTTGACGGACACTAAATAACTTTCCCAGCCACAACAGGACAGCGGTAACGAGAGATTTAGCGGGATATAAATTTGAGGCCTAGTATTTAGGCGCTGGGTGACCGGTATGGATTTACTAACAGAATTAGACTTGGAAATGCACAGTAGCGTGTGTGTGAAGTTATTCTGAATGACCCTATGTGCACCTTGAATATTATATACCCTTTTAGGGATAGATTTCAAATAGCTCTGATATAGCAGAAACCACTAAATTATGAAATTGCTAAATTGGGAATTGTATTTCAACCCTGAACAAAAAATGTGCTTTGACGGACACTAAATAACTTGCCCAGCCTCAACAGTACAGCGGTAACGACAGATTTAGCGGGATATAAATTTGAGGCCTAGTATTTAGGCGCTGGGTGACCGGTATGGATTTACTAACAGAATTAGACTTGGAAATGCACAGTAGCGTGTGTGTGAAGTTATTCTGAATGACCCTATGTGCACCTTGAATATTATATACCCTTTTAGGGATAGATTTCAAATAGCTCTGATATAGCAGAAACCACTAAATTATGAAATTGCTAAATTGGGAATTGTATTTCAACCCAGAACAAAAAATGTGCTTTGACGGACACTAAATAACTTTCCCAGCCACAACAGGACAGCGGTAACGAGAGATTTAGCGGGATATAAATTTGAGGCCTAGTATTTAGGCGCTGGGTGACCGGTATGGATTTACTAACAGAATTAGACTTGGAAATGCACAGTAGCGTGTGTGTGAAGTTATTCTGAATGACCCTATGTGCACCTTGAATATTATATACCCTTTTAGGGATAGATTTCAAATAGCTCTGATATAGCAGAAACCACTAAATTATGAAATTGCTAAATTGGGAATTGTATTTCAACCCTGAACAAAAAATGTGCTTTGACGGACACTAAATAACTTGCCCAGCCACAACAGTACAGCGGTAACGACAGATTTAGCGGGATATAAATTTGAGGCCTAGTATTTAGGCGCTGGGTGACCGGTATGGATTTACTAACAGAATTAGACTTGGAAATGCACAGTAGCGTGTGTGTGAAGTTATTCTGAATGACCCTATGTGCACCTTGAATATTATATACCCTTTTAGGGATAGATTTCAAATAGCTCTGATATAGCAGAAACCACTAAATTATGAAATTGCTAAATTGGGAATTGTATTTCAACCCTGAACAAAAAATGTGCTTTGACGGACACTAAATAACTTGCCCAGCCACAACAGTACAGCGGTAACGACAGATTTAGCGGGATATAAATTTGAGGCCTAGTATTTAGGCGCTGGGTGACCGGTATGGATTTAGTGACAGAATTAGACTGGGATATGGCCAAAAAATAACCACACTATTGCTGGTTAAATGCACTTGGTGACGGGCGCAGCTTGCCCCTGATGTAGTATATGGCCAAAAAATGAACAGACTATTGCTGGTTAAATGCACTTGGTGTCACAGCTTGACCAACCACACTACTGAGGGTTAAATGCACTTGGTGACGGGCGCAGCTTGCCCCTGATATAGAATATGGCCAAAAAAGGAACAGACTATTGCTGGTTAAATGCACTTGGTGACAGGCGCAGCTTGCCCCTGATTTAGTATATGGCCAAAAAATGAACAGACTATTGCTGGTTAAATGCACTTGGTGTGACAGCTTCACCCTGATGTAGGCTTTAGCCAAAAAACAACCACACCATTGAGGGTTAAATGCACTTGGTGACAGGCGCAGCTTGCCCCTGATGTAGTATATGGCCAAAAAATAAACAGACTATTGCTGGTTAAATGCACTTGGTGTGACAGCTTCACCCTGATGTAGGCTTTAGCCAAAAAACAACCACACCATTGAGGGTTAAATGCACTTGGTCGCAGCTTGTGCTGGCGCACCACAAGACACAAAATGGCCGCCGATCACCCCAGAAAAATGTGACTGACAAACGGTCTAGGCAGCCTAAAAACAGTGAGCAATTGAGTATCAGCAGCTCAATGACCCACAGCTGCAGATCGATCAATAATCAAGTCCTTTGGAGGAGTTAATCTGCCTAATCTTGCCCTACTGTCGCAGCCGCAACCTCTCCCTACGCTAATCAGAGCAGAGTGACGGGCGGCGCTATGTGACTCCAGCTTAAATAGATGCTGGGTCACATGGTGCTCTGGCCAATCACAGCCATGCCAATAGTAGGCATGGCTGTGATGGCCTCTTGGGGCAAGTAGTATGACGCTTGTTGATTGGCTGCTTTGCAGCCTTTCAAAAAGCGCCAAGAAAGCGTCACAAAAGCGCCAAGAAAGCGACGAACACCGAACCCGAACCCGGACTTTTACGAAAATGTCCGGGTTCGGGTCCGTGTCACGGACACCCCAAAATTCGGTACGAACCCGAACTATACAGTTCGAGTTCGCTCATCCCTAATAGCAACCCATTCATTCATAATCACTTCTTGGAGTTTGTCAGAATTAGTGGGTTTTTGTTTGTCCACCCGCCTCTTGAGGATTGACCACAAGTTCTCAATGGGATTAAGATCTGGGGAGTTTCCAGGCCATGGACCCAAAATGTCAATGTTTTGGTCCCCGAGCCACTTTTCCTTATGGCACTGTGCTCCATTGTGCTGGAAAATGCATTGTTCTTCACTAAACTGTTGTTGGATTGTTGGAAGAAGTTGCTGTTGGAGGGTGTTTTGGTACCATTCTTTATTCATGGCTGTGTTTTGGGGCAAAATTGTGAGTGAGCCCACTCCCTTGGATGAGAAGCAACCCCACACATGAATGGTCTCAGGATGCTTTACTGTTGGCATGACACAGGACTGATGGTAGTGCTCACCTTTTCTTCTCCGGACAAGCCTTTTTCCTGATGGCCCAAACAATTGGAAAGAAGCTTCATCAGAGAATATGACTTTACCCCAGTCCTCAGCAGTCCATTCACCATATTTTCTGCAGAAGATCAATCTATCCCTGATGTTTTTTTTGGAGAGAAGTGGCTTCTTTGCTGCCCTTCTTGACACCAGGCCATCTTCCAAAAGTCCTCGCCTCACTGTGCATGCAGATGCGCTCACACCTGCCTGCTGCCATTTATGAGCAAGCTCTGCACTGGTGGCACTCCGATCCCGCAGCTGAATCCTTTTTAGGAGATGATCCTGGCACTTGCTGGACTTTCTTGGACGCCCTGAAGCCTTCTTAACAAGAATTGAACCTCTTTCCTTGAAGTTCTTGATGAGCCTATAAATTGTTGATTGAGGTGCAATCTTAGTAGCCACAATATCCTTGCCTGTGAAGCCATTTTTATGCAACTCAATGATGGCTGCACGCGTTTCTTTGCAGGTCACCATGGTTAACAATGGAAGAACAATGATTTCAAGCATCACCCTCCTTTTAACAGGTCAAGTCTGCCATTTTAACCCAATCAGCCTGACATAATGATCTCCAGCCTTGTGCTTGTCAACATTCTCACCTGAGTTAACAAGACGATTACTGAAATGATCTCAGCAGGTCCTTTAATGACAGCAATGAAATGCAGTGGAAAGGTTTTTTTGGGATTAAGTTAATTTTCATGGCAAAGAAGGACTATGCAATTCATCTGATCACTCTTGATAACATTCTGGAGTATATGCAAATTACTATTAAAAAAACTTAAGCAGCAACTTTTCCAATTTCCAATATTTATGCAATTCTCAAAACTTTTGGCCACGACTGTAGAATGCCCCTATTAGTAATACTGCCCCCTACTGGACCCAACAGTGATAATGCTCCACAAGAGTGCCCCCATTAGTAGAAGAGCCCTCCAGTATTAATAATACCCTCACAAAGCCCCCAGTAGAAATAAGGGCCCCCCTATTATTCCCCCAATGGTAATAAAGCTCTCTACAGGCCCCTCAGTAATAATAAGGCCCCCATAGTGCTCTTAGTAGAAATAATGCGGATCCTTCCTATAGAGCCCCCAGTAGTAATAAGAATGCTTAATGTCCCCTGGATTTAAAATGCCCCCACAGTGCCCCCAGTATTTATACTGCCCCTTACTGTTAAAATGCCCACCCTAAAGCAGCCCCAATATTTATAATGCCGCCTGCATTGCCCCCTGTAGTTATATTCCTCTATTTAGTGTCCTCAGAAATTATAATTTCTCAGCACCTCCACCATACAGTCCCATGTAAATAACACTATTTCCTTCCCTCTGCCATAGAGTCCCATATAAATACCATCACACCATCTCTCCAGCTCCCTCCAATATACAGTCCCATGTAAATAATATCACACCATCTCTCCAGCCCTTTCCAACATACAGTCCCATGTAAATAACATCACCCCCTCCCCAGAAGCCTTCAACATACAGTCCCATGTAAATAACATCAACACCTCAATATTCAGTCCCATATAAATAACATCACTCGCTCCCTTAGACACCTTCAACATACAGTCCCATGTAAATAAAATCACCCCCTCCCCAGCCACCTCCAACAAGCAGTCCCATATAAATAACATTACCCCTCAACATACAGTCCCATGTAAATAACATCACCCTACCCCAGCCACTTCCAAATTTCAGTCCCATGTAATGAACATCACTCCACCCCACTGTCCCACGTGAATATTTTCCTTCCCTTCAGCCCTAACATACAGTCCCAGTTAAATAACTACAACTCCCAACATCTCTCTGCCTCTCACACTGAGTAATCTTCACTTACCTCTCCTCATGTAGCAGATCTCACCTCAGCATTTTCCTAGGGCTTCTCTTCACTGCTGAGCCTCCTCTCCTGCTCTGGTCACATGATGGTGACATCATCCCAGGTCCTTTTCAGCTACTGCATTTAGAACTGACCACATGACCTGTGAGGACTTCACAGGTCCTTCGGCTATTGCAGTGCATTAGATTCAATAGTATTGCCGTTCTGAGGGTGGCAATACAGTTATACCTTACAGGCAGGCAGGACATTCGGGGCCTGGGACAAAATATCAGGGGCCCAGGCCCCAAATGTTTTGACCTAACAACGCACCTGGCGGCACGTGTCGGCTGTATTATACAGCAGACACCCACAGGGCCCCAGATGGCAACCAAAATGGTCGCCAATGCAACTGAGAATTGCAAAATGGTGACAAGACTTTGTAGTCTTGTTGCCATTTGCACCTAGACCTTCCACTGCTCTCTCATCAAACATTGCGCTTTACACATCGAATCATCGCCAGCCCGGCCAGAATAGCAACAAACCTCATCCTCCAATCAGGTGTCCAGTCACATGCAGGTGAAAGACTTCAGATTCTGCTAATCTGGCAATTCTGCATTGTGATAGGTTGTTGCCGATGGGTGGGCGGGGCTTGGGATGGTGGGCGTTTTGACGGTCACTATCAGGGCGCTTGTGCAAAGGTGATGGAGCTGGGGCGGACATAGTTCCTGGCCTCTTAGTGCCTGGAGTGGGCGGGTTTGGACGGAGCACAGTGCTTGATCCCATGGTGAAACTTCCTAAGGTAGTGTTCTCCTGGGCAGTGCCCTGTGCAGAGGTTGGGCAGCAGGCCTGTAGTGGCAGCACATGTCTTCCCAGTCACAATGGCAGGGGTCATTGAAGGGTATATGAAGGCATTCACCTGGCACTTTCATACCTTGCTGGTGGAAGGATCTTCAATTCTATGTATCTGTGTGACCAGGCTCTGAGGCTGCTGCAGTGGCCAGTCCTCTGCCTCAGTGTGACTTGTGGAGGAAGAGTCCTGGACAAGCAGGTGGGGAGGTAAGCTCAGTGACATCATCTGCAATATCTCAGGGAGTGAGTCACATTGCCCTGGCCTTGTGTGGAGAGCCTTCACTCCGAAGTATGTCATTGCACTTCTTTTACATCACACGCCCAGCTATATGTCTATACAGATGTGCCATCACTAACTACTGTATACCTTATTATAGAGAAGCCATGGGGGTAGTGTGCCTAGTAGAGGGGCTCCTGCCAGTCACAGACCGCCTGGCACTGACCCCCCCCCACCCCACTTGTGCCGTTCCTTTCACCGTAGTTATGCCCCAGGTCATTGAAGAACCGGTGAAGATATCTTTATGTATGCACGCCCACCCTGTATTGACTTTTATGTGAGTACTGGAACTTCCATAGAGGTGAATGGAAAGGTGATCATGCTTGCGTAGTTCACTGTACATTCACTTCTATGGGAGTTCTGGAAATAGCAGAGAGTGCCTGCCACACATGAGTTGTGCTCTCTTCTTAATTTTGGGGGCCCTGTTCTAGAGATAGGTGGGAAACTGAGTGGGCTGTAGCTTAGAAAACCCCATGCTCCTTAGCATCCCAGCTATATTATATGTATTTTAAATTTGGCGAATACAAATTAAATTTTGCTCCTAAATTTTTGAGGCTAGGAGCCAATGGCTCCTTGAAATTTTTTTAAGTCTGGAGCACTGCACACAGGTGCAATTAAGGCGAAAGGCAACCCCACCAAACTCTGTCATTTAACACCTCAGATGCCACGACCAATAACGATTGCAGTATCTGTGAGGTAGAGGCAGTAAAACCACAGTGCTCATATTGGTTACGATGGCAGCCTGGTTGCTTTTGAAGCTGCCATGGTAACCTCCCTGCTGCGCTGTGCACAAGGCACAGCTCAGCATGGAGCCCATCAAAATGCTATTCACCCTAATAGATCTCTATTAGGGTGACTAGGACAAGGGATCAAAAGATCTCAGGTTCTAGTCCCCTAAGGGCTCTTTCACATGAGCTGATCCTATGAGTGGAATCCACTGCGTGAAAGAGTGCTAAGCCCCGTTCCGGACAGCAGAGACACAGAGCATTAACAAAAAAAAATTCATTTTACTACAAAATCACAGTGACAACTTTATCTCACTGTGATTTTGTAGTAAAAGGATCGCAGAGAGGCACGAAGCATTATCAATCATGTTAATGCTCGGTGTCTCTGCTGTCCGGAACGGGGCTTGGCTCTCTTTCACGCAGTGGATTACCCGCCGGCATCCACTCTTGTGAAAAAGCCTTAAGGGGGATAAAAATTGTCACTGTAAAAGTTGACAAATAAAAACATATAAGGTATCCCCTAGCTCGAAAATGTCTAAACTATTAAAATATAAATTTCATGTGCACTGATAACTGTAACTGGAAAAAATTGAAAACACACGATTCAATATTTTATTGTCACTTTCCTCCTCCAAAAATTTTTATAACTAATACTACTACTAAAATCTACATTTCATCCCGCAAAAAACAAGTCCTCATACAGCAATGTAGATCAAAATATATGAAAAGAAAATTTAGATTTTCTTAAAGTAGTAGAAAAAAATTGTACTAAAAAAATATACAAGTTTGGTATCGCCGTATTCACATTAAAGTATTACTGTCATATATTTATTTTTTTGAGTATTGGATTGTGGTGATTAATATCTCCTTGGTGGCCCTATTTCAACTTTTCCCTGTGTCTTCAATTACCCCTTAATTCCACAGTTTTGTTCCCTCTACTGCCTACTTTTACCTGTGCTTAAAATAGGGTTGCTAGGCAGGTCCGTTTGTGTTGAAGGACGGAGGATGCAGAAGCAGGCTGCGTGCAAGGTCATATTACTGACAGCCAGGGACTGTAAGTAAATGATTAAAGCCAGGTCCTCCCCAGCAGCTGATAACAGTGCCTGGGCTGTGTGCACTTCTCCCTGTCCCTGCGCTTGGCAGACGCTCCCTCACTCAGCAGAGCTGGAGAAGTAGAGTTGAAGCAGCGCAGACCAGGGAAGGGAGATCTGCCGTCTGCTCAGTGTATAAAGGAAAGCAACGTGTGGTAAGAGGACCCCTTTGTGCTGAAGGAGATTAACCCTTTAGGGGGAGGGCTCTGGTTACAGACACTTTTGGGGGGCTATTGTTACTGGCTAGTGAGGGCAGGCGGGATTAGCCTCAGGGTGAGGGCAGTGGCGGTCATCTTAACTGAATAGTGAAATTACAGTTTTATGCAGACTGGTTGCTAAGGGCTGAATCTTATTAAATATGGGGTAAGTCAGTCTAATAGTAACTGATTCTGGAATATCATGTTATTAGTAACTACATATATGAAAATTGAAATTAGGATCTAAGTGTGACAGTTATCCTTTAAGCTACAGAATAAGGACGTTATGTCATTTTTTGCGCACAGTGAACATCATGTTAAAAAACAAAAAAAACATGGCAGAATTATAATTTTGTTTTGTTTTTTATTTTTATTTTTATTTTACCGCATTTTGCAATAATGGACATGTAAATTGAATGGTGCTCTTAAATAGTACAACTTATCCCCCCAAAAATAAGCCCTTGTATGGCTATATGAATGGATGATTTAAAAAGTTATGGCTATTGGAACATTGGGAGGAAAAAATTAAAATGCAAAGCCAAAAATAAGCCCCCTATGCTCTGAAAACAATACAAACATTCAAGAACTTTCAAAAACAGACTGAATAACAGACTGAATAAATATAAAAATAAACACATTAAAATTTTTTATGGATTTGTTCTGTCAAATAGAAAACTAATGAAAGAACAGAAATTTTGCTTTAAGCATGTATTAGTGTTAATACCAGATGGGACAAACATGGGGGATGGCAGGGGCAGACCGGGACTTAAAATGACTCTGGAAAAAATGCATAAAAGTGGCCCGGGGTCTAAATTGATGGAAGGTAGGGCCAGCAATAACATATTGTGGCACATTATACCACACCAACAGAGCCAAGTACCACAATCCAACACAAAATACTGCCAGCAGAAACTAAATAAATCCCCAAAAACTTCCACTGGCCAGCCGTGAGAAGGGCCTAGGTGGCTCCCTAGGCATCGGCCCACAGGGAAATTTCCCTGTACGGTCTATGGCTAATCTGCCCCTGGTGGATGGATCAAACATAGCTGCAGAATTATTGCCATAAGGGACAGGAGCCTGAACACTAGTAGCTGCCATATAATATGTTAACCAAACAAGAGCTGTTGGTATGGGGTTTGGCCGATTAGGTGTGTGGCACAATATGCAATTTATTGCTGTTATGGCCTGCTATGTCCTGAAAATGCCCCTTTAGTATGAGAATTATATTAAGTGGGCACATGGGGCCAATAGTTGACCACTAGCTACATTTTACCTAATAATTAAAGTTATACTTACCTTTAGGCTGGGTTCACACGGGCGTCACGTTTTGGCTCCGGATGCATCCCAGGTGCATTGCGGCAAACCCGAGTGAGTAGGTACCCAATTGCAGTCAGTTTTGACTGCGATTGTGTTCCGTTGTTCAGTTTGCAATGCATTTTGCACGCGCGTGATAAAAAACTGAATGTGGTACCCAGACGCGCACTTCTTCACTGAAGTTCGGGTTTGGGTTCGATGTTGTATAGATGTAATTATTTTCACATGAGCGGAAACATGGTTATAAGGGAAAATAATAGCATTCTTTAATACAGAATGCTTAGTAGAAGGTCAATTGAGGGTTAAAAAAATAAAATAAAAATTAACTCACCTCCTCCAATTGATCGCGTAGCTGCTGGTCTCCCGTTCTTTCTTCAGGACCTGTCAAAGGACCTGTGGTGACGTCACTAAGCTCATCACATGGTCCAATCACATGGTCCATCACCACTGTGATGGGCCATGTGCGTCACCACAGGTCCTTTAGCCGACAGCTCATGATTAAAGAAGTAAGAAGAGATCGGCAACTACGCGATCAAGAGGAGGAGGTGAGTTAATTTTATTAATTTTTTTAACCCTCAATCGACCTTCTACTAAGCATTCTGTATTAAAGAATGCTATTATTTTCCCCTTATAACTATGTTATAAGGGAAAATAATACAGTGAATAGCAACATCTTAGCAACCATGCGTAAAAATTGCACCGCATCCGCACTTGCTTGCGGATGCTTGCGATTTTCACGCAGCCCTATTCACTTCTATGGGGTCTGCGTTGCGTGATAAACGCACAATATAGAGCATGCTGTGATTTTCACGCAACGCACAAGTGATGCGTGAAAATCACCGCTCATGTGCACAGCCCCATAGAAGTGAATGGGTCCGGATTCAGTGCGGGTGCAATGCGTTCACTTTGTGCATTGCACCCGCGCAGAAATCTCGCCCATGTGAAACCAGCCTTAACTCATGCATCCTGAAATTTCATATTAAGAATACCTTGTGGTGCAGCAGGTGACCGACAGTTAGATCCAACAAACTGTTAAAAGAAGAGAGAAAAACAGTCTTGGGACATTCCCAGAGTGACACAAGAAGAAACCCCCTCCCCCATCCCACCCCCTAGTTGCAAACCCACTTCTTCAACCCCAACCACTCTCCTGCCCTACAGGTGGAAGATCCTGCTTCTGCCATCTGCTTTTCCTCCTTTTCCAGATCATCTAATACCTATTATATATCATCAGGAAAATCTAGCTATTCCTCTTTCTGCATCTTGCTGACTTTTCTAGGACATGGAGACTTTGAAGGATGATTTGGAAGAAATAAAACCAGAAAAAGATGAGGATGGTCATCATTAAGACCTGTTCCTCACAGGTAGTCACCCAAGTAGAAGACAGTGTACCTCCCTTGCATTTGGCTGCAAAACTCCCACTGCTTCCACCCTGCTGTCTCACGGGGACGCTTCCACCCTTCTGTCTTATGGGCATGCTTCCACCCTCGCCCCTGATGATGGTAATGCTGCTCTTCACCGGGCTCCCATGTGCGAACGGCTACATCATCATCTACATCTGTTTGGTAGTCACTCGTGTCACCCTCATCTGTCTCTTGTGCACATCCCTGACCTCTCTCAACATGTGCTCCCACCCAACTGTCATCTATGGGGGCTCAGCTGTACCTAGGCCATGTGACCGATGAACATGATGTCATTGGCCTAGGAAAAGCTGGTGAAGGCCGCAGTGCTACTGTGAGCTCCAGTGTCTTCTCAAACAGCTGATCGGCAGGGGTCCTGAGTGTCGGACCCCACGAATAAAGATACTGATGACCTATCCTGAGGATAGGTCTTCAGTTATAAAGTCTCAGAAAAACCCCTTTATTTTTACTTTATGCTGAGTTAAATCATAAAAGTTTATTTAAAATGATGCAGTGACTTTTTATATGACTTTATATGGAAAGAAAGTTGTATCCCTCTATTATGTAGTGCACATAAAGAACAGTTCAGCACCAGTGCATTTCTACATACTGTATAAAGAAGGGCTGCTCTATAATAACCATTGATGTCTGCAGCTGGGAGAGAAGTGCACTTCCATGGGAATAATTACACTTTACATTAATGGAGCAGGTCAATTGTGTCTCTTATAGCAGCTGGATATTCAGTATTAACTTGATTTTCTACAATAAAAGTGCCTGTAACATCCTGATATATTTTTTAACTCCGCACCTTAAAGGAAACCTGTCACCATGAAGATGGAAGGTAAGCTACACTCCAAAATGTATAGAGCAGGAAGAGCTAAGCAGATTGATGTATAGTTCTATGGGAAAAGATTTAATGAAACTTGTAATTTATATATGTAAATTTCTGCTGGTTCTGGGCTTTAAAGTCCAGGAGGCGTTTTTTTATCTATAAAGTTCTGAGAGAGAGAGAGCAGTGACATTGCTGTGCTCTGTGCTTTCTACACTACATTAGATAGACAGATAGCTTATACCGTATATATAATACAGATAGTTAGCGGGAGATAGTCAGTGTAGGTTATATCATGATATAGTGTAGCTGATCTGTTGTCCATACATTCATGCAGACCTGCTAAAATGTGAAGATTCACGTATTGCGCCAAAATATTTGCATCATCAGTGCCGATTAGCGCAATCGCGAATATATTGGAGCACTCTAAATGCATATAAAGCCATTTGTAATGTTCTGCCGTGTCAACCATTTTCTCCAGTCTCAGGAAACTTCTAGCAGCTTGGAAAATGCAGCAAAAGTGACCCTCGCCTGTATTTTGCACGCATTAGGTGAATATTACATTGCCGAAAATAATCTTGAATTTGCGAATATACAGTATGACGAATATTAGCCTAAATTTTCGTGAAATATCGCATATTCGAATATACCTCCTGCCGCTCATCACTACAACAAGATCATACATGAAAGCTGAAAGCAATTTCACATCATTATAAACCATTAATGTTGACAGAAAAAATTAACAACTGAAAACTACCCAGTGCTTGACTTGGCAGAAATCTTAGACCATAACCCAATCCAAATAAGTATTTTACGCTTAGTTTTAATTGATTTTAGTCAATTCTGTGATTTTGCGTTCTACAATGTGCTTTCATTGTTATAAATTAGGACTGAAAAGGGGTCCAATAACAATGTCCTGTCACTGGAAAAAGGCAAAAAAAAATTTTTTTATTGATAAATCCATTCCTGACCAGGAGAACTGTATCTATCATAAAGCTTCAAGCTACTTTACTATGGCTAATATTAAAGATAGCAATTTTTTTATATATAGAAAAGGTGCAGGATTGATTCCAAGGTAAAGTTTACTTGTCAAACATTAGGTTCGGAGTTTGGGATTTATTTTTGTTTTGCCAAGGTCAGCCAGGGCTTACTAACTTTGGTGGTCCATGGAAAACTAGGTAGCGATGCTTAATCGGAGGGGACTAGTCCCAAAATATCTATGTGGCCCACAGACCTATGTATTCATGGTGTTCGGGATAAGAATGTTCCTTCCATTCTTAACTTGATCAAAGGTTGAGGTTTAACATTCCTTTACAGGTTGGAGAGTTGGAGAGAACTCCATTTGCAGCCAGTTGCCTTACAGCCACAAATGGGAGGAAGCTATCCATCAGAGCCTCATACAGACGTGGACAAAATTGTTGGTACCCTTTGGTCAATGAAAGAAAAAGTCACAATGGTCACAGAAATAACTTTAATCTGACAAAAGTAATAATAAATTAAAATTCTATAAATGTTAACCAATGAAAGTCAGACATTGTTTTTCAACCATGCTTCAACAGAATTATGTAAAAAAATAAACTCATGAAACAGGCATGGACAAAAATGATGGTACCCCTAACTTAATATTTTGTTGCGCAACCTTTTGAGGCAATCACTGCAATCAAACGCTTCCTGTAACTGTCAATGAGACATCTGCACCTCTCAGCAGGTATTTTGGCCCACTCCTCATGAGCAAACTGCTCCAGTTGTGTCCGGTTTGAAGGGTGCCTTTTCCAGACTGCATGTTTCAGCTCCTTCCAAAGATGCTCAATAGGATTGAGGTCAGGGCTCATAGAAGGCCACTTTAGAACAGTCCAATTTTTTCCTCTTAGCCATTCTTGGGTGTTTTTAGCGGTGTGTTTTGGGTCATTGTCCTGTTGCAAGACCCATGACCTGCGACTGAGACCAAGCTTTCTGACACTGGCTAGTACATTTCTCTCTAGAATTCCTTGATAGTCTTGAGATTTCATTGTACCCTGCACAGATTCAAGACACCCTGTGCCAGACGCAGCAAAGCAGCCCCAGAACATAACAGAGCCTCCTCCATGTTTCACAGTAGGGACAGTGTTCTTTTCTTGATATGCTTCATTTTTTCGTCTGTGAACATACAGCTGATGTGCCTTGGCAAAAACTTCGATTTTTGTCTCATCTGTCCACAGGACATTCTCCCAGAAGCTTTGTGGCTTGTCAACATGTAGTTTGGCATATTCCAGTCTTGCTTTTTTATGATTCGTTTTCAACAATGGTGTCCTCCTTGGTCGTCTCCCATGTAGTCCACTTTGGCTCAAACAACGACGGATGGTGCGATCTGACACTGATGTTCCTTGAGCATGAAGTTCACCTTGAATCTCTTTAGAAGTCTTTCTAGGCTCTTTTGTTACCATTCCGATTATCCGTCTCTTAGATTTGTCATCAATTTTCCTCCTGCGGCCACGTCCAGGGAGGTTGGCTACAGTCCCATGGATCTTAAACTTATGAATAATATGTGCAACTGTACTCACAGGAACATCTAGTTGCTTGGAGATGGTCTTATAGCCTTTACCTTTAACATGCTTGTCTATAATTTTCTTTCTGATCTCTTGAGACAGCTCTTTCCTTTGCTTCCTCTGGTCCATGTCGAGTGTGGTACACACCATATCACCAAACAACACAGTGATTACCTGGAGCCATATATATAGGCCCAATGGCTGATTACAAGGTTGTAGACACCTGTGATGCTAATTAGTGGACACACCTTGAATTAACATGTCCCTTTGGTCACATTATGTTCTGTGTTTTCTAGGGGTACCATCATTTTTGTCCATGCCTGTTTCATGAGTTTATTTTTTTACATAATTCTGTTGAAGCATGGTTGAAAAACAATGTCTGACTTTCATTGGTTAACATTTATAGAATTTTAATTTATTATTACTTTTGTCAGATTAAAGTTATTTCTGTGACCATTGTGACTTTTTCTTTCATTGACCAAAGGGTACCAACAATTTTGTCCACGTCTGTATGCATGAATGTCGTACTATAGTTACTTATAACAGATGTGAATGTCCTATGAGAAATAAGAGGACCAGTGGAGAGAAGTGAGAATGTTTGTTTTTCTTTTACCTATTTTGTGTGTTTTCAAATTGAATGTTCCTTTAAAGAGTTGCACAATTCTGTCAAAGCCACAAGACTTGATTGACCTGATCCTTGAAGTGCAGTTGGTGCCATATGTCTCATACATCTACATTATAATTAGATTGGTTAAAGAGATCAGTGTTAACCACAACAAGCCAAGGTGAAATTGCTGGAGACCATTTTTTGTAAATCATTGCCATTTCACCATATTCTGTCTGAAATAGGTGGAAAGCAAGAAAAAAAGTAGTCAAGATGATAGGGATGTAGAAATGGTGCATAATATTCATTATTTTCTTGCATATATAATATTGTAATAACTAAGTGTGTCTATAATCCACACAGTAGATATCACGGGGCAACAGAAACTGCAAGCAAGGTTTATAAGTGAAACAAGGTTTTTCTGAGTACTGAAAAATTACAGAAACGTGTCAAAATTGCAGATGAGTGTATAGTTTAACATAGAGATGCCCAACCTGCGTAACTCCAGCTGTTGAAAAACTACAACTCCCAGTATGCATGGACAGCCTATAGCTATTAGGGCATGCTGGTAATTATAGTTTGTCAACAGCTGGAGGGCCGCAGGTTGAGCATCCCTAGTTTAACAAGGACATAGAAAACATGGTTTAATAGATCTTCCTAGTGGATTGTTTGCTTGATTCTAGAAAGTTCTACAATTACAGCAGACAGGGGTCTAAATTAAAATTCATATTTACAGGTTTTTTTTGTTTGCTTTTTTTCTTTATTAGTCACCCCCATTTAAACATGTGCTCCATGGACAATGCTAGTAAGTGTGTGTCCCTTGCAATGTATGCGCGCCTTGAAGAGCCATTTGAGGGTGAATACATTTGCACTAGATGCAAGCATGTTGCATATTTGAAAGCACAGATTCTGGATCTAAATGCACAGCTTGATACATGCAGAATCATTGGAAACCTGAGGAGAGGCTTAGATCTCACTGTGCAGGCACTGGCTTGGGTCAGTGAAATGGAGGTGGGTGAAAGAGGGCAAAATCAGGACGATGGGGTCAGTAGTTGGGTTAATGTTACAAGATGGGGTAGAGGGAAAAGTACCAGAGAGGTTAGTCCTGAGCTGGAACACCCAATAAATATGCATGTTTGGCTGATATTAGGGGCAAAAGCTCAGGGCCAGCAACACTGCAACAGGGCATTTCTCCCAGCAACCAGGAGGATGACCGCTGTAGGAAGGATGAGATTATGAGTCCAGAAAAGGTCAGGCAGATGCTGGTGGTAGGGGACAAATGGAGTCATCTTTTGCTGACACAGTGAATGCCAATCAGTGTGTTCTCTTGGGGGTGCTCAGGTTTGGCATATTGCAGATCAGATAGACAACTTGCTAAGTGCAGCTAGGAAAGACCTACCGTTCATGGTACACATTGGTACCAATCACAATATCAGGGGGAGATAGAAGGTCCTTAAAAATGATTTTAGGGAAATAGAAAAGACGCTCAAGTCCAGGACCTCTAAGGTTGTTTTTTCAGAAATACTACCAGTGCCATAAGCATCACTAGAGAGACAGTGGGAGCTTAGGGAGTTAAATAAGTGGCTCAGAAGCTGTTGCAGGAAGGAAGGGTTTGGGTTCATGGAGAACTGGTCCGACTTCTCTGTCGGCTACAGGCTCTACAGTAGGGATCGCCAGCACCTTAATAGGGAGGGTGCAACTGCTCTGGGGGAAAAAATTGACGGCTGTAGAAGCATCTGGCAGGAGGGAGGAAGATCATACCTATATAAGACTGTAGATGGTGTAGATAGACAGTGGGATATAGGAGGGGACAGTGGGAATTTAGTGGAAGCTGGGGTAAGGATAAATGTGAGAGCTTTAAATCCGCATTCGGTAATTATACTGAAAAATGTATTTCTGTAGGTAACAGGTATAAACTACTAAAATTAACCCCCATATGGTTACAGAACTGTAAAAATGTCAATAAATGACAAAAAAGGGCATTTAAAAAATACAAATCTGAGGGGTCAGCTGTAGCCTTTAAACTTTACAAAAAGCTTATTAAATCTGCAAAAATAGAAAACGACCACCAGGTGGCAAAAAAGAGCAAAACAAATCCCCCCAAAAATATTTAAATATATAAATGCTAAAAAAAACAATGTATCAGCAGGTAGGTCCCCTAAATAATGGGAAAGGGGGTGGTCACTGAAGTTAAGAAAAAGGCAGAATGGCTAAATGTTTTATTTATTTTTTGTTCTGTATATACAATAGAAGAGAAAGAAGCTGATATTGGTGGTGCCTGGGCTGTTAGTACATCCAGTAATATACTCAACTGGATAACTGTAGATATAATCTAAGCTAACTTTAATAAGGTAAATGTGAACACGGCTCTGGGCCCAGATGGATTACACTCAATAATTCTCACAGAACTCAGTTCAGTCATTGCTGCACCCCTATTTATAATTTTCAGAGATTCTCTAGGGACTGGTACAATGCCAAGTGACTGGCACAAGGCAAATGTGGTGCCCATATTCAAAACAGGATTTAGGTCCTCCACAGGTAATTATAGACCAGTAAGTTTAAGTTCTGCTGTGGGAAAAAATGTTTGAAGGATTCTTAAGAGACTATATATAGGAGTATGTGACTGTTAATAATATCATAAGTGACAACCAACATGGATTTACCAAGGACAGACTAACCTGATTTGTTTTTATGAGGTAGGTAGAAGCCTGGACAGAGGGGTAGCTGTGGATGTAGTTTTACTGTCCCTCATAGATGTTTAATAGGTAAAATAAGGTCTATAGGATTAGAAAGTATAATTTGTAATTGGATTGAAAACTGTCTGAAGTACCGTGTCCAGAGAGTTGTGGTCAATGATTCCTATTCAAAATGGTCCCAGGATATAAGTGGTGTACCCCAAAGTTCAGTGCTGGGTCTGTTCCTTTTTAATTTATTTATTATTGATATCAAGGATGGGAATAATAGCACTGTTTCTATTTTTGCAGATGACACTAAGCTATGTAGTACTGTGCAGTCTAAGGAAGATGTCTATAAACTACAATCTGATGCTGGATGGTTGGCACTCCACAAATTTAGGGTCCCAGTGCTCTGTGATGGGGTGATGACCCGAAATAATAGAAAACAAAAAAAATTTACGGCACTCTGATATAGAATGCAAATTAATCCAATATTTATTTAACCTGAGATGTTTTTACTGCAACTGGCCAACGTTTCGGTCCAGACCTTGTTCACGGCCTATAAAAATGTATATAATATATATAGAGATAAGTTCATTTGGACAAATATTACATTTTACAAGATAGTGTACGTGAAAACGAAATACAATTGGCAAAATGATTGACAATAGCAAAATAAAAATAAATTTAAAAAAATGTTGCATACTATTGTATATACTGTATGTTACATACAACATAGGGTCACCGAGTGTTGTAGTGACCTGGCACTTCTTTTTCCTTCTCTCCTCCCTACAGACTAGATGATAGCATATTGAAGGTACAGTAGATTATCTAGTATCACCTTTATCATACTAGCCTTGTGGTTGTGCATATTTATACTAATAATAGTTATATGTATGGCAATAGATTCTCCTGTATTTCTTTATTCATTTTTTTTAGACCTTATACTTATCTCCATTATTAATATTAATCTAATATTGACATCTACAATTTGACTCATGCCCCCAATATAGTTCGCTTCATGCAATTCCTAGTGCGTCTCATACCATGTATACTTATGTATTGGCATTGATCCCTGCGCTTTGCCCATGCACTCTCTTCAGCCAACGTCATACAGTGCGTCGGACGTCTGAAGCCCACGTTGCGATGCCATAATCAGGGTATGCGCATCACGATGGCCAAGACGCCATCTAACTTCATGACTCTGCCAGCTCCTAGGTATGTACCATGGTGCCTCCTCTATACTTGTCCTCTATTGTCCCCATTATCGGCTTTATACCTCCAGTATATTATCACAACATGATGCAACATTTCACTGTGGTCTCTTCCTAGTTACACTCGTATGTGGATGGAATACTGAGTGCTTCCCTAGTTATACACCATGAAATTATACTATAAATGGAAGCGTTCATCACTGTAGCTCTTCATATACCATATGCCATAGGCAACTAATACTATTGCCATTTCTATAATTGATTATTATGCATTCATCTCCAGTACCTGCAATCTATTTTCTGCTACAACCTCTACCCTCTCAATGTGTCATTCCTGTTATTCTCTGGTGCCAGGTCACTACAACACTCTGTGACCCCATGTTGTGTGTAACATATATACAAAAGTATGCAACATTTTTTGATTTTCATTTTTATTTTGCTATTGTCATTTTGCCAATTGTATTTAGTTTTCACATACACTATCTTGTTAAATGTAATATTTGTCCAAATGGACTTATCTCTATATATATTGTATATGTTTTTATAGGCCATGAACAAGGTTAAGGATGGACCGAAACATTGGCCAATTGCAGTGAAAATATTTTGGATGAAATAAATATTATATTAACTTGCATTCTATATCCGAGTGTTGTGATTTTTGTTTTCAATAAAATACAAGCTGACTTGAACACTCTGAGTAATTGGGCATCAACTTAGCAAATGAGGTTCAATGTGGATAAATGTAAAGTTATGCATCTTTGTAGTAGAAATGTCCATGCTTCATATGTCCTAGGTGATGTAACACTGGGAGAGTCACTTATAGAGAAGGATTTGGGTGTCCTTGTAGATCATGGATTGAATAACATCACAATGCCAATCAGCTGCTTTTAAAGGGATTCTGTCACCTAGGTTTAGCCTATAGAGCTGAGGACATGCGCTGCTAGATCGCAACTAGCATGTCCACAATATATGTGCTTTTATTCTGTAAAAATAAAAGATTTTATATATATGAAAATGAGGCTAGTAGGGAGCCCAAGGGGCTGTTAACAAGGTTTATGGAGCCCAGCCACGCCCACTGTGAAGGAGCCCAGCACCGCCCACATCCTCTGAATCTCAACGTCAAACAGTTAGAGCGGCATAATCTCGCGCATGCGCAAGTATGCCACATGTTAGTGCCTGCATAGTGTACTTTCCCTGCGCTGGCATCAGCCTCAGAGAATAAACTGCGCATGCGCTAGTTGGCATTGGCGAGATTACAGCGCTATAACTGTAGGCATGGACTCGCTGGGCAGGGATGTAATATTACCACTTTACAAAGCATTGGTGCGGCCTCATCTGGAATATGCAGTTCTGTTCTGGGCATCAGTCCATAGAAAGGATGTTCTGGAGCTGGAAAAAGTACAGAGGAGAGCGACTAAACTGATAAAGGACATGGAGGGTCTTAGTTCTGAAGAAAGATTAAAATAATACAATTTGTTTAGTCTTGAAAAGAGACATTTAAGGTTGGGGTGATTAACCTATACAAATATATAAATGGGCTGCACAAAAAACATGGTTAAAATCTGCTCCATGTAAAAATCCCCTCAAAAGACAAAGAGGCACTGCCTCCGACTGGAGAAGTAAAAGTTCAGTCTCCAGAGCAATCAAGGCTTCTTCAGTGTGATAACTGTGAATCTATGAAATAGTCTAACTCAGGAGGGGGTCACAACAGGAACAGTGGGCATTTTTAAAAAGTGCCTAGATAAATTCTTAAAAGTAATTTACATGAATGCTTATGAAAATGTGTAAAAGTGTGGGTCTTACTCCCTTTTCTAAAATTTGTATCCCCTCCTATCCATTGGTTGAACTTGATGGACTTATGTGTTTTTTCAACCGTAACTATTTAACCGAGACCAAAGGTAATTCCATGTCCTCTGAGCCAAAATATGCTATATTTTGAAAAGGTCAACATTTAACAAAATCCAAATGTAATATATATTTTTTTTTCATTTTTGTATTTACTTTACTCTCTGACAGATTTGTATCTACCCAACAGTAATGGCCTTATAATTGTGCCTGCAGTAAATATGAACAAGTTCTGAAACATGCCAAATCATTGCCTTGACTCCAAAACAGCTGTCAGGGGATCTATGAAATGTGAAACTGCAGGTAAGTTACTGTCAGAAAATGTCACAGTCTTAATTTTTCGGAATGTCAGTTCTTTTTCTATTGCAGATACAACAACATATTACAAGACTTCGGTGATAACGAATTTGCCTCGCCGGAGCCCATATACTTTAATGCTGTACGGAGACGGATCTCCATACAGCATTAAAACAAATATTTAAGCAAATCAACTTCAGATCTAGGATCCGAAGTTCGCTTCGCTGATCCCTAATGTATACTATGCTTTATTTTCTTTGCTGTGTTGTTATATAATTACTATATGATTGTATGTATCTAAGCTATGTAACATGATTCCTTCTATTTTTGTTACACATTTAAAGGTATTATACCTGCAAGACTCTTATTTTGTTTTTCTTAATGATAGCAATAAACCAGACATAATTATTCAAAAACTTTATTTAATAAGGGGGCTTTTACTGCAGGACAAATCCAAAATGCGCTATATTGGGGATTTATACTGGACAACCCCGAGGACCATTCTTAGGCTACAGACTAACAGTACAAAAATCATCAGCCTCAATCATCACAATGCTGGGGCAAACAGAATCAGAACTTGATTGTACTGCTCACAAAACCGTCTTTTATTAATTGACACTTCTCATGCTCATTAAGTGTGATATTTCATTCTGGGTGAAGTAGATGGTGCTCAGTACAGTGGCAAGCAAACGTTTGGGCACCTCTGGTCAAAATGGCAGTCTTCCACTCTTTCTCTTCACCTCCACTGTTTCTGTTAACTGCCATTTCTTAATTACATTTCGAGCTGTGGAAATGGCAACCTGAAAACACTTTGTTATTTCCTATTCAACCATTTTCATTTTCAGAGTATATGGCAGCTGCTGCCTTAGAAGAACTGATGGCTATTGTTTGGGACAAGGTTAAATGTGTCTGGGTATATATAAAGCTTTAAAATGTGCATCACTTGGCCTTTCCTAATGATGATTGTTAACAAGCCATAATTCTAACAAAATTTTTTTGGTCTGAGACCTCGGTCAAAGTTATCTAAGTGCTTAAGTCTCCTTGGGTTTCCATACTTTTGCAAGGTACGCCTTTCTATTTTTCACTCTAAAATTGTACAAAACCAAAATAATACACTGCTATTGCTTAAATTTTTTAAAACTGTGTTTAATCTTTAGCTTTATGCCTTTTAGAGAACTTAAAATTTTCAACTTGCTTAACTGTTCACAGTAACAGTAATTTTTGACCAGGGGTGCCCAAACTTTTGCATGCCACTGTGAACTGTGGTAGACTTCAGTTGCTGGCTGTTAGTGCTGGGATCTATCCTCAAGTGATAAATTGCATAGGCACTGCTTTTGTGTCACATACAATCACTATCATGGATATGCAGTGACCCGGTGATTCACTGCTAAATGTATAGAATAGTCTTTTATACATTTGTGTATCCCAAGAGCTGTATATGGGAGTAGAGGTTAACTTTCTGCCCCTTAGAAACCATTGCTGGATGTGGGCCGGTTCCACTAAATCTCTTTTTGGGGAACAGTGTAGAGTTTTCTGGTCTGGGCTAAATAGTGAGGAGCTGGGTACCGTGTGACTTTCAATAAGCAACTGACAGGGACCTGCCATCCCTGTGAGCCAAGTGCAGTCAAAGAAGTGACCTAATTACAAGCTAGCCTCTGAAGGAAAGACGCATTGAATCAGAAATGAGGTCGAGGGACAATACAAAAGCATGGGAATAATGTCAATGAAGGTAACTGTATTACCGTAAGATCTGAGATTAAGGAATAAATAGACTTAACACAACTCTGGCACATAAAAGTCTACTAAACTATGATAAAAGATATATGCAACAGATAACATACTGAGTAAAGTAAGTAACAGTCACCAAAGTCCTGAACAAATGAGCAAGCTCCCCATCGACCAGTTCCCACCATGGCACCTGGCCCGACGCCCATATTATACAAAGAGAGATGATGGTAGCAAGACATCTTACCCTGATGATGTCCTCAATGGAGCTAAACTCTTTGTTACATTCTACATTCTATGTTTTCTAGCGTCTTGGCCCCTCCTAAAGGTCTTCAGTGTGCAGTATGCATGCACAGTTACTTCAGACTTCAGGAATGTGGCGTCCTGGTACCAGTTTCCACTAAACAACTGCATTACAATGAATTAAAGGGGAAAGAATCACTAAAATACCTTGCTATAAATTAACACCTGCAATTAGGTTGTGTACTCCACTGCTTATGGCAGGGGATACACCTTAGGTTCCTGGTCATACTGCTGAGACAGACTGGCCATCTGTAAGATGCCTACATCCCATGGCGTGTATCTGTAGTACTACATGAAGAGTGAGGACTGATTGTGTAAGAGAATTTGCACCCATTGGCCATATTAGGAGGCTTGCTTGAGTTATAACTGGATAGAGAGAGACTCAGAGAAGTGCTGATTACATGGCCTATACCCTCTTACACAGCCTTGGACTAAACTTTCTGTTACCATTGCCTGTGTGCGTCATCTGCCCAAAGTGCCTAAGTAAAATACTGCGGACATTTGCCTCAAAAGACTGTCCCTCTTACTATTTAGTAGTGTCTACCTGCACTGACTTGTCATTGTCTGCTCTATAAGCCCCTCCAGGGAGCCCTGCCTTGTGCCCCTAAGAACCCATTGCCTCCAGAGGCACGCTACCTACCACCAGGCAGAAGATCCATCAAACCTGGGTGAGCCCCAAGGTGAAAGAAGGGTGGACCTCTCCCATCTCTGCACTGACCCAGGAGCACCTGAGAGAGAGAATTGCTGCCGTGATTGTTATTATTCCGTTCTCTAAAAGTGAGGGACCTTTCCCATATCATACACGTATGGAATGGTTCTCGAAAGGGTTGAAAATTTGACTTTGTTTTCTTTATGTAAATATAGGTTTAATTTTGATTACATGGGTTTTAAAGAATTTCTGTAAAAGATAAAATAAGACTTGCTTTTATCAAATGATACCTTAATTACTAACATAAACTCCCCAATGTAGTAAAATCAATGATAAATATGCCAGACTATGTACTGAGATGAACAAAGCCTCATATGTTAACATCATCATAAAAATAGATATGCAATGCAAAACCAAATATCTTTTTAGGGGTCTGTACACCCAAAAATCTTTTTCCCTTCTTGAGGTTAAATTTTTTTTTTGTAAATCACAATAGAGCCTTTACTTGACATAGTATTTGCTCTCAGATCTAAAAGCATGTTATTTTCTTTTTAATTCAGTACAAACATATACACTTTATTTTCTTGTTTACTTAAAGTATTGCTGTCAATTTTTGCCTGTACGATTTTCATACACTCCATCACGCTCTCTCTCCATAGAGTAACATGCTGGGAATCTTTGCTGGAGACCAACAGTTTACATATCTCTCAGAAATGTAAAATTTACTTTGATTTTCTCTGTTTTCCTATGTGTTTTTTAGATTAAAGGAAATGAACACCAACAGATCTATCACAACTGGCTATATCAAGCTCTGGACCTGCGAGTAGAGGAAAAAGAAAACAGTACTGAAATGAAGGTTTAATATACGGCAAAATACAGGAAAAATTCACGAGGACACAGCATGCTTTACAATAAGAAGACACTGTTATTCGGTTTTAATGGGAACCAAGAGGGCGGCGGGGATTTGTCATTTGTGGTGGTTTTGCTGTCAGTTTTTGCTTTGTGAGGTTGCTCAAAATTTGTGAACTGGTGGACAGTAATAATATATTTAGTGCAAGTGCAATGTGATTAACTCCTATATCTGTCTAAGTACACCAGGGGAGAGCCTGGCATAAGGGTGCAACTTTTTTCTGACTTTTTAAGAAGTTTTGCTTCATAAATAAAAATGAAAGCTGTTCTGTTCTGAAATCCTAACCTACTTTTCACTCAACTTCTAAAAGTGTCAAGGCTCACCAAATATAAAAAACACAGGCATCACTTTAATTTTTACGCCACAAAGGTCTGCCCAAATGTTTAATAGAAAATAGAAGTAAATAAAGTACTACTTTAGTAGGCACTTAATAGTCATATATTTATGAGAAAAAAGATTTTAAAAATATTGCTTTATTTTATTTTAGTATTGAGTGAAGCAAAACATCTGAAACGGAATTTGGTCCGAAATTTTGGAAAACTTTGATTCTAAATTAATCAGAATTTCCTTGTGCGTCATGAATGAATCAGTTTTCCTAAAATGTCAGCTGCCATGTGTTACAAAGTGTAGTGTAGACAAGCCCGGGAACACTAGATCACCCATAATGATGTGCAGCCATTCCCCTGTGATGCCACAGCTAGGCAGAGCCCTATAAAACCCTGATCTAGCATGGTCGCCAACATTTTTCTGTGAATTGAGCATAGGGAAAGAGGTGACATGATGCTCATGCACTAGGGACAGGGTTACTGCAAACTGTTAACAGAGGGTGTAAGATAATATTGGAGAGAGAGAGAGTGTGCACAGAGACTGCAGGGAGACTGCAGGGACAGCATAGGAGACTGCTGAACAGTTTATTGCAGTGTACATAACTGTGCAGTGCACCAAGTGCAATAGCTACTCCATTCTGTTAGCTATAGACTTTACTGTGAGTCAATATTATAGGCCAGGCATGCTCAACCTGCGGCCCTCCAGCTGTTGCAAAACTACAACTCCCAACATGCCCGAACAGCCTACAGCTATCAGTCTACAGCAGGGCATTGTGGGAGTTGTAGTTTTAAAACAGCTGCAGGGCCGCAGGTTGAGCATGCCTGTTATAGGCCAATGTTACTTTTAGGCAGAATGGCCTTGGTATACCTGATTTATAGCAATTTGTGATTAATTAATTCGGAATTAATCAAATTTATTTTCCAACTTCTCAAAACTACCGAATAGAATTTTTCAAAACTTCCCTCATCTCTATCTTAGGTGATTGCAGACACATTCACATTCAGATAAAACCTATACTACCTGTAACCTTCTGCGGTATGTAACGTGCATGGAGAAAACTGAAGGCGTAACTTCTGTAACAGGAGCCCATATATAAGAAGTGTCATCTTATATGGCAAAGGGCCCACTGAGACACAAGACTCAGGTGTGAATGATATATCTACATCCTCTATAGCTTCAACCATGGAGATGCCAGATATGAATATGAAATTGCAAATTTTGTAACTTCATTTTTTTATTAGTTTTTTGCTTATTAATTTTTTTTATTGCTTTTTTTGTATTATTTTATTATCACATATCATGGCATGCAACAGATTTGGATGTCAGTGTATATTCTACCTATCAAAATGTTCTTCTGCAAAAGTAGTAAGATCTGTCTAAGCGCAATTAGGGACAAATTAGTGGTTTGCAAGTGTGCAGTTTCACAAAGGTTACTCATCTGTTTTCTTTTAAAAGAAACCATTGAATCCATCCATACCTTTCCTCTTGGCACGACATATGCCAATCAGTGTGAAGAAAATAACTAAAAAACATGAGTTTGTGATAACGCAATTCAGCTAGTAGCCTAAATATAGCCGAAACGCATAAACCCGATCATCTTTTAAACTCCGTTTTATTGATAATTATATAACCAAACATAACAACGATTTTCAGACAAATGGAATCATGACAGTAATGTATTACAGTGTTCACATAGGTAATATTAGTAATCTAGTACTGATATTATCGTACAGTAGGCATAATCGTATACCAAAGGAATCTGTCAAATGTGCCTTCAGAAGAACAACCAACGAATTACATGATGCAGCCTATTTGAATCAAAGGCATAAAAGTTTATACCCACAGTGTGCTATGAAATATAAGTAGTTATACAGACATATAAGCATATGGATAATATCTGACCTAGAGGCTCTACACAATGATCCTATATTATACACGAGTGGAACACTCTCGAAAATATCTTGATGGGTGCTAGAAAATGGAATCTTGGTGACTAGGTGCTCTAAGGATCCAAAAATCTCAGTAAATTTAAGAGGGGATTTGTAATGCCTAAATGCTAAGGCAACATATGGTATTATCTGATCAATCTGTAATTTCCACATGTTCAGGGAAGGAGTATTGACTGCATCATCTTCGAGCAATACATTTACAAGCCGTAGACAAGGATTCACAAAGGAAGACTAATGTGTAGCTATTCCATATTTCTTCATCTAACAGGCCTAGCAGGTAGACTTCAGGAGAGCAAAGAACTGGAAATGACAGTAACAAACAAGAACGTCAAAGACCACTGCCCAGAACTGAGCTATAGGGGCGCAAGTCCAATTCATGTGTCAGAAGTCCATGTCCAATTCCTGGCAGATATATCTGGTGAATAATGTATAATTGAGTAATTAGCTTAGATTTGATAGATCATAATCACATAGTAAAGGTTAGGATTTGCAGGGGTCTTAGTGCTGAGACCCCCGCTGATCACTAAAGCAAGGATTTAGTAGGCACTCACACAGAGCGCTGTCTCGCCTTGAAGCTGGAGTTGGACTAGAGATGGGCTTATAGACTTTCTGTCATGAGAGGCAGGCGGTGGGCTTCTCGTCCCCTGCGCCACCGACGGTCCCCGATCTCACGGCAGCCAGGACACTCGCTGCGTCCGGCTGCGCTCTCCTGTTCTCGGCGTCCCGGTTGTCATGGTGACGGGGGACGTGGTACATCCAGCCGCACTCCTGCTGCAGGAGCGCCTGGCGTTCTCCGTCACCATAGGGACCAGGTAGGGATGAGAGCCGAGATAGGCACTCGGCGCTCGGCTACTGTCAGGGAGGAGGGGTCATGTGATGCTGTCCATGTCACATGACCCCTTCCCTCCCCTATTTAAACAGGCAACCTGCTGGCCACAGGTTGCCTGTGATTTTCATCTCTTGGGCTGTGTGTAATTATTATTATATCTTATCTAACCTCTGGTATTGACCTTGATTCGTTTCCTGACATCCCTTTTGCCTGCTCCTTTGATATTGACACTACCGCTCGGATTTGGCCTCGGCTAGCTCTCGGATTTGTCTCTGCCTCCTCCCTTGTACTGACGTGACCTCCCAGACTGACCTCAGCTAGTTGACCCACCTTGCCCTTCCTATTTCTGGGTACCTTGTTTGTCTTCCTTCCTGTTTGCTCGGTTGCTACTTCTCGTTTGGCTGTCCGCTTTCCTCGCTGTCTCTATCCTCTCTGCTTGCACTTACGCAGCTCAGGGACCGTCGCCCAGTTGCGCCCCGTCACTGCAAGTAGGCAGGGACAGGGTTGAGGGTGGCAGTCGAGGGGGTGCACTTCCTCTCTTTCTTCCTAACCCGTGACAAATTCACAGGCCTAATTAGCATGGACCCTCTACAGAGCCTCACCGAACATGTGCAGGGTCTTGCTCAAATTGTGCAGGAACTAGGGTAGAGGTTAAAGGTACAGGAGACCGTCCGAACACCCCCCATTCTTGCTCCCGCCGCCGTTCAGGTGGAACCACATATTAAATTACCCAATTGGTTTTCGGGTGACCGCCGGAGTCTTTTAGCTTTCAAGGAAAGCTGCAAACTTTATTTCAGACTACGTTCCCACTCCTCAGGTCCTGACCCACAGAGGGTTGGTATTATCATCTCTCTGCTTCAAGGGTACCCCCAGGAGTGGAATTTTTCCTTGCCACCTGATTCCCCTTGTCTAAATTCTGTTGACCTCTTTTTCCAGGCATTAGGGGTTCTTTATGATGAGCCTGACCAAACCTCTGTGGCAGAATATAATCTTAAGGCCCTTACCCAGGGGGATCTTCCCATGGAGGATTATTGTACTCAGTTCCACAAGTGGTGCGTTCCCTCGGACTGGAACGAACCAGCGCTCAAATGTCACTTTAGACAGTTTAGATATGCTGGTTTGTTGCCCCTGTCCTGACTCTTTAGAGGAGACCATGATGCTAGCCATCAGACTAGAGGCTTCCCCTATCGAACCCAAGATGGAGGCCCACTTGGATGAGCCCATGCAACTCGGGATGACACGAAGAGAACTACGCCGTCATCGGGGCTCTTGTTTTTATTGTGGCGATCCCGACCACTGGATCCGTCAATGTCCTAAAACTCCTCCTTCTGGAAGATCATTCAAGTCAGAGGGATCCAAGGACAAGGCACTCCCAGAGGTGGTAAGAAGCAAACTATTGCTGCTGTGTTTCAATTGCCTTTGGGGTCTTTAAGGGGTCAGGAAATGCTTTTGTGAATTCAGGGTCAGCTTTTAGTTTTATTGATCTCAAATTTTCCACCACGATCCATGTGGTCGCCATCGATTCTACCCCCCTGCTGGGAGACACAGTAAAATTCCGTACTCCGAAAGTTACCCTGTCTGTAGGGATCTGCCACTCAGAGAAATGTTCTTTCTTTGTGTTAGAGAATCTTCCTGTTCAGGGAATCCATGGCATGCCCTGGCTTCAGCAGCATAACCTGGTCATTAACTGGAGTTCGGGCAAGTTAGAGAAATGGGGGCCCAACTGTAGTTCTTGCTTAACTGTAGTTCAAGCTGGGGTATCATCAGATGCTATTCCTCACTTTATTGCTGATTATTCAGATGTTTTTTCCACTACTGAGACCGATACTCTCCCTCACTATAGGTCTTATGACTGTGTTATTGACTTGGTTCCCGAGTCCAAATTTCCTAAAGGACGGATTTACAATCTTTCCGGTCCTGAACGCAGTGCCATGAGAGACTATATCCAGGAAAGTCGCAAGAAGAGACATATTAGGCCCTCCACCCCTCCCCTGGGTGCAGGATTCTTTTTAGTTAAAAAGAAGGATGGTGGTCTCAGGCCCTGCATTGACTATAGAAATTTGAATAAAATCACTATTAGGAATCAATATTCCATCCCGTTGATTCCTGATTTGTTCAACCAGATTTTGGGTGCTTCTTGGTTTTCTAAATTCGATTTGAGAGGGGCTTATAACCTGGTTCGTATTAAGGAGGGAGATGAATGGAAAACTGCTTTTAATACTCCAGAAGCACACTTTGAGTATCTTGTTATGCCATTCGGTCTTTGCAATGCCCCAGCTGTGTTTCAGAATTTTATGAATGACATTTTTCGAGAACTTATCGGCAAAGTTATGACTGTTTATCTCGATGATATTCTTGTCTGACTGAGGTTCTCATGTGTCTCACATCAGATCGGTTATTAAAATCCTCAGAGAGAATCATCTGTTTGTTAAATTGGAAAAGTGTGTGTTTGGAGTTCAAGAGATTCCCTATCTCAGGTATATTCTTACTCCACATTCATTTAAAATGGATCCCAGTAAGTTTCAGGCTATCCAAGACTGGGTAAGACCATCCTCCTTAATGGCACTCCAACGCTTTTTAGGATTCGTCAATTTTTACCGTAAATTCATTAAAAAAAAATCTGTTATTGCCAAGCCACTTACGGATTTAACTAAGAAAGGTTCTGATCTTGTCGACTGGTCGTTGGAGGCCTGTCAGGCCTTTAATACTAAAAAAAATTGTTTTCAAATGACCCCAGTCTTGGTTCAGCCCGATCCTTAGGAACCTTCGGAGAGAAATTACGATATTGGAAACCGTGAGTTATTGGCCATAAAATGGGCATTTGAGGAATGGAGGCATTTTTTAGAAGGGGCTAGACACTGTATTACTGTCCTCACCAATCATAAGAATTTAGTGTTTCTTGAGGTGGCCAAACGCCTTAATCCTAGGCAAGCCAGATGGGCCCTGTTTTTTTGTCGTTTTAACTTTTCTGTTACTTTCAGACCAGGAAGTAAAAATATTAAAACAGATGCCTTCTCCCTGAGTTTTAATGCCGTCCAAACTCCTGACACCCCTCCTGAACCCATCTTGCCGGCAAGCATCTTTGTGGGAGCAATTTCTGCGAATCTTTCCTCTGATATTCAACGGGCTCAGCAAATTGTTCCTCCACAAACACTGGCAGATAAGTTCGTTCCTGAGCATTTTTTTTTCAATTATTGGGTGAATGTCATGACTCTGTGCTGTGTGGTCATCCAGGCATCGCTGCCACTAAGAAATTACTGCTGAGGTCTTTCTAGTGGCCCACTTTGTCTAAAGATGTTTTGGCTTGTGATGTATGTGCCAGTTCTAAGATCCCGAGAACACATCCCGCCAGTGAACTACAACCACTACCCATTCCCTGCAAGCCATGGTCTCGCATTTCCATGGATTTTAATTCTGACCTGCCCCCCTCTGAGGGGAAGTCAGTGGTTTGGGTAGTGGTTGACCGTTTTAGCAAGATTTTTGTCAAAGATGCGACATCTCTTTATCCTTTTCGTCTGCTTTCCATCCACAAACCAATAGACAGACGGAACGGTTAAATCAGGCAGTGGAGATTTTTCTAAGGTGCTATGTATCGCACAATCAACATTTATGGGTGAAATACCTCCCATTGGCAGAGTTCGCCATCAACAATCGGGTTAATTCTTCCACGGGGGTATCTCCTTTTTTTGTAACAGTGGTTTGCATCCTCGCTTTAGCTCTAATTCCTCCGTATTCTCACTCAACCCGCAGGCAGATTCTTTTACCTCTAGACTGTGTGGAAAAGGCCCAGGAGACTCAGTGTAAACATGCCAATAAGAGACGTTCCAAGGGGGTAAATTTTGTACTCGGCAATAAGGTGTGGTTGTCGACTAAGAATCTTTCTTTAAAACAGTGTTCTAGGAAATTCTCTCCGCGTTTCATTGGACCATATAATATTATTATGGTTATTAACCCAGTGTCTTTTAGACTTAAACTACCCGACTCCCTTCGTATACATGATGTGTTTCATAAGTCGTTACTGAAGAGATATGTGTCACCAGTGGTTCCTGTTAAAAAACCTCCCCCACCTGTGGAGGTTGAGGGTCAGGAGGAATTCATCATTTCTAGAATCATGGATGTGAGATAGGTTAGAAACTCCTTTCAATACCTGGTCCACTGGAAAGGTTTTGGAGCTGAGGAAAGGTCCTGGGTACCTATGTGTAGAATGCATGCTTCCAGGTTAATTGCTAAATTTCACCGGGAACACCCTGAGAAACTCTGTCCGCGATTGTTGGGTTCAGAGGCCCCTCATGGAAGGGGGTACTGTCACGAGAGGCAGGTGGTGGGCTTCTCGTCCCCTGCGCCGCCAACGGTCCCCGATCTCGCGGCAGCCAGGACACCCGCTGCGTCCGGCTGCGCTCTCCTGTTCTCGGAGTCCCAGTTGTCATGGAAACGGGGGACGCGGTACTTCCGGCCGCACTCCTCCTGCAGGAGCAGCTGGCATTCCCCGTCACTTCCCTCCACTATTTGAACAGGCAACCTGCTGGCCACAGGTTGCCTGTGATTTTCGTCTCTTGGGCTGTATGTAATTATTATTATATCTTATCTAACCTCTGGTATTGACCTTGATTTGTTTCCTGACATCCCTTTTGCCTGCTCCTTTGATATTGACGCTACCTCTCGGATTTGGCCTCGGCTCGCTTTCGGATTTGTCTCTGCCTCCTCCCTTGTACTGACGTGACCTCCCGGACTGACCTCGGCTAGTTGACCTTCCTTGTCCTTCCTATTTCTGGGTACCTTGTTTGTCTTCCTCCCTGTCTGCTCGGTTGCTACTTCTCATTTGGCTGTCCACTTCCCTTGCTGTCCCTATCCTCTTTGCTTGCACTTATGCAGATCAGGGCCCGTCGCCCAGTGTCGCCCCGTCACCTAGGGCGGGTGGTGCAAGTAGGCAGGGACAGGGTTGAGGGTGGCAGTCGAGGGGGTGCACTCCCTCTCTTTCTTCCTAACCCGTGACACTTTCTTTTGAGCCTGTCAGCAGAGGCAAGAAGGGACATCACTTTCTTGAAGTGCTTCTTTCTTCTCTTTCTAGTGATTGGTGAGAGTCTCAGCCCTCTGACTCTCACTATTCAAAACCTATGATATAGTTCACTTCAACAAAATTTGCAGAAAGGTAAGCTTATCACATCTGCATATGTTTAAAAGAAGTGACATATTCTTTTGATCATGGTGACCTTTTTTGCCCCAGTGGGGTCCTGTCTTATTCTTACAATGTATTTCAATAAAACATACGCCATTTGGAATTTGCAATACCTGAAAAAGTGTAATTAATAAGCAAATAGCATATGTTTTTGTATCATATCTGGTCTCTGGTGGCTGGGACCATGGGAGCATGCATAGACCGGCACTTTTTCCTGTAGTTTGCAATCATTGCCACCGCTGCTGGATTTCAGGGTGGTCATAATCCCTGGAAGTGAACAATGTATAATGCGATGGACAAGTGACTTAAGCCAGCAAAGTAGGCAATATGGAGGATCAAATTACATTAGTAAGTGCCTTGTATTAGTTTTCTCTACATGATAAAAGCCATTTGCTGAAGTGAGACAACCCCTTTAACCATTCCACGCATTCCTATTATTTCCTCTATTTCAATAGTAATCACTACTAGGCCTCTCCTGCACTTGGCAGTACTTCTAGAGAACTACATTAGGGATTGCATTTCTCAAAGAATATGTCAACATTATAAAAATAAATGCAATACCTCAAATCTGTGCTTTACCATTTTAAAGTTTGTAAATTAGCTTTGATGATGGGTAATTACTGAAATATGTCAATATAATTATAAACAGCATCTTGTTGACCTCATCCTTCAACTGAAAAAAAAATCCCTATAAATTTCAATATCAATCTGTCTCCAAAAACCAAACTACATATTGAAAGAACTGTAATGTATTTTAATATCAGTCCAGACTCTGCTACTTTGAAATTGTTCACTTCCTCCCTTATATATGCTTTAGTCAATGACTTGACAAGTCATTTCAGTGAGTTTGGAAACATGTGCACTGCTAATGACAAACCTAGGTCTATAAAACTAAAACTGTCAAAGGACATTCTAATAAAAATGTGATTTACACCGTGTAATTTGAAGCGCTTGAGGAAGGTGTCAGTCACGTTAATTTGCTTAGTCCGTGTTCTGTCACTTAAATGGCTTCTCACCAATGACACCTGGATAAAGAATCATTGGTATTTAAAATATTCTAATGACCTCATGCACACGAGTGTGTTGTGGCTCCAAGCTGTACAGAACTACAGTAGCCACCGGTAGACTTTTATGAAGACCTACTGCCTCCACTGATTTCATGTCCCTTTGAATGCTGTATTACAGAGCTATTTAGCGCTTCTAGGTAAGAGTATCTCCATAATAATGTAGCGTATAGAGCGTCCTATGTAATGAAATTAACCAGCCATGTTTCTAAGCAGGTCAGTTCCAGCAGGGTTGCCACATTGACCAAGAATCCCCTGTCTGGTCAACCTATCAGTGAGTCTGGCTGCAGGGCCAATCAGATCCCTGGCTTGGATTTTGATTTTGATGCCAGAGTTGGTGGGAGATTTAAGTCAGGTACTTACTACTTGTCAGTGCCTGTGATTAGTTTGATTCCTGGCTCTTGTTTGCTCCTTGTTCTCAATACAGTGCTGCATTTCTGTTGGATATTCTTGTGTGTTGACCATGGCGTGTTGACCCTTGATTAGGCTTGTACTGATTCTCCTGGCTTTGACTCCTCGGCTTATTTCTGGATTAACCAATTGTTGACTGTTTTGGCTTCTATGGACTCTCCTGACTAAGACTCTAGCTTTTTCTACTATCTTGCTATTCCTTGTTATCTGACTGTTCTGCTGTTCTCTGACTGTGAGCTTGCAGTTGTTTTTTGCCTCCTTACTCTGTAGACGTAACCTGGGTCCCTAGAAACCAAGTCCAACTGGCCGCTTGGCAGGCTCTTGTGAACACCTAGGGCAGGCATGCTCAACCTGCGGCCCTCCAGCAGTTGCAAAACTACAACTCCCATCATTCCTGGACAGCATACAGCTATCAGCCTAAAGAAGGGCATGGTGTGAGTTGTAGCTTTACAACAGCTGGAGGACCACAGATTAAGCATCCCTGACCTAGGGAGCAGTGAAGGAAGATATGCATAATATTTAGATTTTGTAGGTGGTGGTCCTGGACGTTGACCATGTATTCTTTTTTCACCTCTGTATTGATAACACTTTGACTCCTTGGGCTCTGAGTGTCTTGGTAATGCTTTCAAGCTCCAAAGGCATTATCCTCAGAGTGGGGATCTCCTGCACATGAATGTACAGAACTTGTACTAACTTACTGCATATACTCTAAATTCCAGTCCTAGGGATACTGTAATAATCCAAGACAAATGGTCAAATTGACCAAAATAATCCCACTAGGGACCCACTTTTTAGATATTTATTGAAACTTAACCTTTATTGATTTTAAAAAAAATCTATCTGAAAAATGTGCAGAAACGTGAAGAATTACAATTATTAGCTGGCTATAAGAAAAACCTCAATTTCGGATTTATTCTTCTATTCCTTTTCAGGTGGAAGGAGGGGGCGGGCAGCGGGTTGTTCTGGTGTGCACAATCTGTATGGACAGCATTTAGTTGTTTTCTTTTATTTTGTTGATTGACTTGTTATTATTTATTATTTTTCCTTTTTATTTTATTATTTTTATACAAGTCATTTGCCTCCTTTGAGTTTGATTAGATATTGTAAATCATTACTTGATTGCATGTGAGAATATTAGTGAGTACTTTACCATTAGAGGAATAATTTGAAGATTACTGTGTCACCTAGCAGTAAGTAAAGCAGTATGCTATACACCTATGTAATCTATGGATCCTTAACTAAGGCTCCTGTGCTAATGGTTTCAGCTCATAGTAGACACTTTACCCATAAGCGACCCTTCTGCCTAAAGTATTACTATAGTTGCCTTCTCCCCTGATGAAACTGCATTGCGGCGAAACATGTCGGAAGGGGCTGCATCTGCATTGTAATGTAGATGGCTTTATTAGGGAGTGGATGATTAAAGAGAGGATGGTGTGTGATGATCGTGGGATAGTTATAACCGCCTCAAACAGCGGGATTGAGAAAAGGCGATAAGACTTTTCTCAGGGTCGCATATGGGGAGAGTGTCACTACTATGAGCTGAAACCAATAGCACAGGAGCCTAAGTTAAGAATCCATAGATTGCATAGGTGTATAGCATACAGCTTTACCTACTGCTAGGTGACAGAATAATCTCCAAATGATTCCTCTAATGTTAAAGTACTCACTATTATTCTCTAGACACATGCAATCAAGTAATGACTTACAATCTCTAATCAAACTCAAAGGAGGCATGTGACTTGTGTAAAAAATAATAAAATAAAAAATAAAAATTATAATTAATAAAAAGTCAACAAAATACAAGAAAACAAGTAAATGCTGACTGTACAGATCCTGCACACCAGACCAACCCCCCACCCCCTTCCCCTCCTTCCACCTAAAAAGGAATTTAATAATAAATCCAAAATTTAGTTTTTTCCTATAGCCGGCTAATAATTTTAATTCTTGAAGTTTGGGCACATTTTTCAGTTCAATTTATAAAAAAATCAATAAAGGTTAACTTTTAATAAAGATGTAAAAAGTGGGTCCCTAGTGGGATTTTATTTTATCAATTTGACCATTTGTCTTAAACTTATGCTAAGGCACATGGAGTCTTTACGACTCAGTTGCAGGGAGCCTTAGACACTTTGTATGCTGCTACATGATACTACTGTACAGCACCACTTTATGGACATGTTCTCCCCTATAATCAGTACTCAAAGATAAAGCACCATTATTTTTGTCAGGAGGCACACTGAGGTTCAGAAGGGTCCAAAGACTGCTAATGGAGGCAGACTGCATGGTTGCTATTGGGCCTGTTGAATATAAGGCCTAATACCAAGAGGTTGCTCTGCCCACAGAAGGCACAATATTATTGGGCACCGAGGGCAGCACAGCAGGTAGTGGAGTAGACCAGGAAAAACAATATCAGGGACAGTAGCAGGAACAATATTGGGGGTAGCAGTAGGTGAGTTGTAGTTGTGAAAAGCTTTTATGAAGTCACCTCTAAGTTTCCCACCTTTTAAAGGCCTGTGCAAATCTGACTTTTGTTATGGGGCGCTTTGATTCCTATGTACGTCCCTGGGCTTTGTACAACCTGGAAGTTGTACGAAGCCTTGAAACACCTGTGTACATGATGTCCTGTAGCACTGTGCACGATTCTGAAATCTGTTCAAGTGAATATGTTTAAAACTTGCAAAGCAAAACAAAAATGTCAATACGTGAACCTGTGTTAAGTATCTGAATTGATTTAACAGGTTTGTCAATGGAGCAGGGCAGGCAGGCGAGGAATGAATGTGATCGGATGTTGTGCTGGTTTGTTACAGTAAATATAATAATTTATCTAATATTTAATGTTTTATATATATATATATATATATATATATATAGATATATACACTCTTCGGTCAATTACACATTTTTGCTTATATGTCTCATTTATTTATATTTCTTTAGGTATGAAAATAATATAAATTGTAAGGTGTAAAAAGCTGAGAAGAAAACTGTGATGATGAAACTGGCTCTTCTAGAGATAAGTTTCTTTTGTTTTTCCATTACATAAACCAGCTTCGCTTTGAAATGCCACCTGGTATTGGGAAGTGCTGGAAAGACTAACGCTAATGAGAAAGTGCCATGTTCATGCATCATTATTAATGGCTTATTAGTAGAAAGGGCATTGTAACAAGAGGAAACGTCTAGGATGAGAGTCTGAAAGAATGCTCCTGTGATAAATATTGCAATTAACTGTGTATTGCTAAACTTGGATATATTTCATGAATTGGATACTTTTACATTATATTATAATAGTTTATATTCTTGAATACCATCCATGACACATGTATTAAAGGGGCCTTTGGGAATTAGAAAATAGGGTTGACTTATTTTTTTTCACAGAAACAGCACAACTCATGTCCATGGCTGTGTCTGATACTGCAACTTAGAGATCAAAACATCACGGCATACCCATATAAGTTTAAGGTATATCCTTAGTTTAAAGAGGTTTTCCAAGTGTTTATTACTGATGACCTATTTTCTGTTACTACTTCTAACTGGTAATGCCCATCTGTCAATTTTTCCACAGATTTCTAGGAGATATAACAAAGAAAATACAGGGTGGGCCATTTATATAGATACACCTTAATAAAATGGGAATGGTTGGTGATATTAACTTCCTGTTTGTGGCACATTAGTATATGTGAGAGGGGAAACTTTTCAAGATGGGTGGTGACTAGAGTTGAGCGAACACCTGGATGTTCGGGTTCGAGAAGTTCGGCACTAAAAAGGCTGTAAAACAGCCCAGGAAAGGACTAGAGGGCTGCAAAAGGCAGCAACATGTAGGTAAATCCCCTGCAAACAAATGTGGATAGGGAAATGAATTAAAATAAAAATTAAATAAATAAAAATTAACCAAAATCAATTGGAGAGAGGTCCCATAGCAGAGAATCTGGCTTCACGTCACCCACCACTGGAACAGTCCATTCTCAGATATTTAGGCCCCGGCACCCAGGCAGAGGAGAGAGGTCCCGTAACAGAGAATCTGTCTTCATGTCAGCAGAGAATCAGTCTGCATGTCATAGCAGAGAATCAGGCTTCACGTCAGCCACCACTGCAACAGTCCATTTTCATAAATTTAGGCCAAGCACCCAGGCAGAGGAGAGAGGATCCGTAACATAGAATGTGGCTTCATGTCACCAGAGAATCAGTCTTCATGTCATAGCAGAGAATCAGGCTTCACGTCAGCTACCACTGCAACAGTCCATTTTCATAAATTTAGGCCCAGCACCCAGGCAGAGGAGAGAGGTCCCGTAACAGAGAATCTGTCTTCATGTCAGCAGAGAATCAGTCTTCATATCATAGCAGAGAATCAGGCTTCACGTCACCCACCAATGTAACAGTCCATTTTCATAAATTTAGGCCCAGCACCCAGGCAGAGGAGAGAGGTCCCGTAACAGACAATCTGGCTTCATGTCAGCAGAGAATCAGTCTTCATATAATAGCAGAGAATCAGGCTTCACGTCACCCACCACTGTAACAGTCCATTTTCATAAATTTAGGCCCAGCACCCAGTCAGAGGAGAGAGGTCCCGTAACAGACAATCTGGCTTCATGTCAGCAGAGAATCAGTCTTCATATCATAGCAGAGAATCAGGCTTCACGTCAGCCACCACTGCAACAGTCCATTGTCAGATATTTAGGCCCAGCACCCAGGCAGAGGAGAGAGGTCCCGTAACGGACAATCTGGCTTCATGTCAGCAGAGAATCAGTCTTCATATCATAGCAGAGAATCAGGCTTCACGTCACCCACCACTGTAACAGTCCATTTTCATAAATTTAGGCCCAGCACCCAGGCAGAGGAGAGAGGTCCCGTAACAGACAATCTGGCTTCATGTCAGCAGAGAATCAGTCTTCATATCATAGCAGAGAATCAGGCTTCACGTCAGCCACCACTGCAACAGTCCATTGTCAGATATTTAGGCCCAGCACCCAGGCAGAGGAGAGAGGTCCCGTAACAGACAATCTGGCTTCATGTCAGCAGAGAATCAGTCTTCATATCATAGCAGAGAATCAGGCTTCACGTCACCCACCACTGTAACAGTCCATTTTCATAAATTTAGGCCCAGCACCCAGGCAGAGGAGAGAGGTCCCGTAACAGACAATCTGGCTTCATGTCAGCAGAGAATCAGTCTTCATATCATAGCAGAGAATCAGGCTTCACGTCAGCCACCACTGCAACAGTCCATTGTCAGATATTTAGGCCCAGCACCCAGGCAGAGGAGAGAGGTCCCGTAACAGAGGATCTGGCTTCATGTCAGCAGAGAATCAGTCTGCATGTCATAGCAGAGAATCAGGCTTCACGTCACCCAACATTGGAACAGTCCATTGGCATATATTTAGGCCCCGGCACCCAGACAGAGGAGAGGTTCATTCAACTTTGGGTAGTCTCGCAATATAATGGTAAAATGAAAATAAAAATAGGATTGAATGAGGAAGTGCCCTGGAGTACAATAATATATGGTTAAGGGGAGGTAGTTAATGTCTAATCTGCACAAGGGATGGACAGGTCCTGTGGGATCCATGCCTGGTTAATTTTTATGAACGTCAGCTTGTCCACATTGGCTGTAGACAGGCGGCTGCGTTTGTCTGTAATGACGCCCCCTGCCGTGCTGAATACACGTTCAGACAAAACGCTGGCCGCCGGGCAGGCCAGCACCTCCAAGGCATAAAAGGCTAGCTCTGGCCACGTGGACAATTTAGAGACCCAGAAGTTGAATGGGGCCGAACCATCAGTCAGTACGTGGAGGGGTGTGCACACGTACTGTTCCACCATGTTAGTGAAATGTTGCCTCCTGCTAACACGTTGCGTATCAGGTGGTGGTGCAGTTAGCTGTGGCGTGTTGACAAAACTTTTCCACATCTCTGCCATGCTAACCCTGCCCTCAGAGGAGCTGGCCGTGACCCAGCTGACTTGGTGACCTCTTGCTCCTCCTCTGCCTTGGCCTTGGGCTTCCACTTGTTCCCCTGTGACATTTGGGAATGCTCTCAGTAGCGCGTCTACCAACGTGCGCTTGTACTCACGCATATTCCTATCACGCTCCAGTGCAGGAAGTAAGGTGGGCACATTGTCTTTGTACCGTGGATCCAGCAGGGTGGCAACCCAGTAGTCCGCACACGTTAAAATGTGGGCAACTCTGCTGTCGTTGCGCAGGCACTGCAGCATGTAGTCGCTCATGTGTGCCAGGCTGCCAAGGGGTAAGGACAAGCTGTCCTCTGTGGGGGGCGTATCGTCATCGTTCTGCCTTTCACCACCAGTGATGGGCCCGAGCTGCGTTGGGTGCCACCCCGCTGTGACCATGCTTCATCCTCATCCTCCTCCTCCTCGTCCTCCAGTAGTGGGCCCTGGCTGGCCACATTTGTACCTGGCCTCTGCTGTTGCCAAAAACCTCCCTCTGAGTCACTTCGAAGAGACTGGCCTGAAAGTGCAAAAAATGACCCCTCTTCCTCCTCCTTCTGGGCCACCTCCTCTTCCATCATCGCCCTAAGTGTTTTCTCAAGGAGACATAGAAGTGGTATTGTAACGCTGATAACGGCGTCATCGCCACTGGCCATGTTGGTGGAGTACTCGAAACAGCGCAACAGGGCACACAGGTCTCGCATGGAGGCCCAGTCATTGGTGGTGAAGTGGTGCTGTACTGTAGTGCGACTGACCCGTGCGTGCTGCAGCTGAAACTCCACTATGGCCTGCTGCTGCTCGCACAGTCTGTCCAGCATGTGCAAGGTGGAGTTCCACCTGGTGGGCACGTCGCATATGAGGCGGTGAGCGGGAAGGCCGAAGTTACGCTGTAGCGCAGACAGGCGAGCAGCAGCAGGATGTGAACGCCGGAAGCGCGAACAGACGGCCCGCACTTTATGCAGCAGCTCTGACATGTCGGGGTAGTTGTGAATGAACTTCTGCACCACCAAATTCAGCACATGCACCAAGCAAGGGATGTGCGTCAAACCGGCTAGTCCCAGAGCTGCAACGAGATTTCGCCCATTATCACACACCACCAGGCCGGGCTTGAGGCTCACCGGCAGCAACCACTCTTCGGTCTGTTGTTCTATATCCTGCCACAACTCCTGTGCGGTGTGGGGCCTGTCCCCCAAACATATGAGTTTCAGAATGGCCTGCTGACGTTTACCCCGGGCTGTGCTGAAGTTGGTGGTGAAGGTGTGTGGCTGACTGGATGAGCAGGTGGAAGAAGAGGAGGAGGAAGCCGAGTAGGAGGAGGTGGCAACAGGAGGCAAAGAATGTTGCCCTGTGATCCTTGGCGGCGGAAGGACGTGCGCCAAACAGCTCTCCGCCTGGGGCCCAGCTGCCACTACATTTACCCAGTGTGCAGTTAGGGAGATATAGCATCCCTGGCCGTGCTTACTGGTCCACGTATCTGTGGTTAGGTGGACCTTGCCACAGATGGCGTTGCGCAGTGCACACTTGATTTTATCGGATACTTGGTTGTGCAGGGAAGGCACGGCTCTCTTGGAGAAGTAGTGCAGGCTGGGAACAACATACTGTGGGACAGCAAGCGACATGAGCTGTTTGAAGCTGTCTGTGTCCACCAGCCTAAATGACAGCATTTCATAGGCCAGTAGTTTAGAAATGCTGGCATTCAGGGCCAGGGATCGAGGGTGGCTAGGTGGGAATTTACGCTTTCTCTCAAATGTTTGTGAGATGGAGAGCTGAACGCTGCCGTGTGACATGGTTGAGATGCTTGGTGACGGAGGTGGTGTTGGTGTTGGTGGTACATCCCCTGTTTGCTGGGCGGCTGGTGCCAACGTTCCTCCAGAGGCGGAGGAAGAGGCCAAGGCGGCAGCAGCAGAAGAGGCCGAGGCGGCAGCAGTAGAAGAGGCCGAGGCGGCAGCAGCAGAAGAGGTAGCAGGGGGAGCCTGAGTGACTTCCTTGTTTTTAAGGTGTTTACTCCACTGCAGTTCATGCTTTGCATGCAGGTGCCTGGTTATGCAGGTTGTGCTAAGGTTCAGAACGTTAATGCCTCGCTTCAGGCTCTGATGGCACAGCGTGCAAACCACTCGGGTCTTGTCGTCAGCACATTGTTTGAAGAAGTGCCATGCCAGGGAACTCCTTGAAGCTGCCTTTGGGGTGCTCGGTCCCAGATGGCGGCGGTCAGTAGCAAGCGGAGTCTCTTGGCGGCGGGTGTTCTGCTTTTGCCCACTGCTCCCTCTTTTGCTACGCTGTTGGCTCGGTCTCACCACTGCCTCTTCCTCCGAACTGTGAAAGTCAGTGGCACGACCTTCATTCCATGTGGGGTCTAGGACCTCATCGTCCCCTGCATCGTCTTCCACCCAGTCTTGATCCCTGACCTCCTGTTCAGTCTGCACACTGCAGAAAGACGCAGCAGTTGGCACCTGTGTTTCGTCATCATCAGAGACATGCTGAGGTGGTATTCCCATGTCCTCATCATCAGGAAACATAAGTGGTTGTGCGTCAGTGCATTCTATGTCTTTCACCGCTGGGGAAGGGCTAGGTGGATGCCCTTGGGAAACCCTGCCAGCGGAGTCTTCAAACAGCATAGGAGACTGCTGCATAACTTGAGGCTGAGACAGTTTCCCTGGTATGCATGGGGGTGATGTGACAGACTGATGGGGTTGGTTTTCAGGCGCCATCTGTGCGCTTTCTGCAGAAGACTGGGTGGTAGATAATGTGAACGTGCTGGATCCACTGTCGGCCACCCAATTGACTAATGCCTGTACCTGCTCAGGCCTTACCATCCTTAGAACGGCATTGGGCCCCACCATATACCGCTGTAAATTCTGGCGGCTACTGGGACCTGAGGTAGTTGGTACACTAGGACGTGTGGATGTGGCAGAACGGCCACGTCCTCTCCCAGCACCAGAGGGTCCACTAACACCACCACGACCATGTCCACGTCCGCGTCCCTTACTAGATGTTTTCCTCAATGTTATCGTTCACCACAACAACAAAAATATTATTTGGCCCAATGTATTGTATTCAAATTCAGCTGAATATAAATTTGAGGCCTAGTATTTAGGCGCTGGGTGACAGGTATAGATTTACTGACAGAATTAGACTGGGAAATGCACAGTAGCGTGTGTGTGAAGTTATTTTGAATGACCCTATGTGCACCTTGAATATTATATACCCTTTTAGGGATAGATTTCAAATAGCTCTGATACAGCAGAAACCACTAAATTAGGAAATTGCTAAATTGGGAATTGTATTTCAACCCAGAACAAAAACTGTGCTTTGACGGACACTAAAGAACTTGCCCAGCCAGAACAGTACAGCAGTAACGACAGATTTAGCGGGATATAAATTTGAGGCCTAGTATTTAGGCGCTGGGTGACAGGTATAGATTTACTGACAGAATTAGACTTGGAAATGCACAGTAGCGTGTGTGTGAAGTTATTCAGAATGACCCTATGTGCACCTTGAATATTATATACCCTTTTAGGGATAGATTTCAAATAGCTCTGATACAGCAGAAACCACTAAATTAGGAAATTGCTAAATTGGGAATTGTATTTCAACCCAGAACAAAAAATGTGCTTTGACGGACACTAAATAACTTACCCAGCCAGAACAGTACAGCGGTAACGACAGATTTAGCGGGATATAAATTTGAGGCCTAGTATTTAGGCGCTGGGTGACAGGTATAGATTTACTGACAGAATTAGACTGGGAAATGCACAGTAGCGTGTGTGTGAAGTTATTCTGAATGACCCTATGTGCACCTTGAATATTATATACCCTTTTAGGGATAGATTTCAAATAGCTCTGATACAGCAGAAACCACAAAATTAGGAAATTGCTAAATTGGGAATTGTATTTCAACCCAGAACAAAAAATGTGCTTTGACGGACACTAAATAACTTGCCCAGCCAGAACAGTACAGCGGTTCGACTTCGCTCATCCCTAGTGGTGACCATGGCGGCCATTTTGAAGTCGGCCATTTTGAATCCAACTTTTGTTTTTTTTAATAGGAAGAGGGTCATGTGACACATCAAACTTATTGGGAATTTCACAAGAAAAACAATGGTGTGCTTGGTTTTAACGGTACAAAGTACATTGAGGTATAAAACACACCCTACACATTTAATACAATATGTACAAAGAAGACCTATCTTTCTACCTATTGTATTATATGTGTAGGGTGTGTTTTATACCTCGATGTACTTTGTACTGTTGACCAGTACCTGCGTCAATAGGGTTATATACAAAGTCCAATTATTCAGCCTATGTTTATAGGGCTATGTGTGTAATGTAGTGTGTGTATCTTGTTATCTACCATTAGGCAAGTGCTCCACCCTCTATCACTATCCTAGGGTTGTACTAAGAATTTGTAGTCCAGGTTCGAGGACAGGGAGTCCCCACCATCGGGGGCCATCCCTGGGCTGAGTTTGAGATTAGGGCGAGACTTTAGGGACAGCTTCCCCACTAATCATCAACTAGCATTGCCTCTGGTAGTTCTACTTTAGTAAATGTGTTCTGTACGTCATATTTGTAAGTATTATTATTAAAGTATATTATTTGGGAGGGTTACTACGATTGCTGGAATTAGGTTTTCTCTATTTGACCCAATATTGGTTTGTATCTCTACCTGCTGGATCTGTAAATATACAGGGATAAGGACACATTTGAATACGGACACAACTATTATATTTATTGGTGTCACAGCTAAGACGGTAACCCATCAAAGGGTAAATATGCTTAGGTAGTATAAATCCAAATAGACTAGTCACAGAATACCACCCTAATTTAAAACCTAGCCTTTATTCTAAATACTAAAATTGCCCAAAAAAAATAATACCAAAAGAAATAATAAATCAAAACAAATATAAATAAATAGATATACTGATAAATATTCCACAACACGGGATAGGGCAGTACTATAGGCAAGGTAGCATTGGTAAAGTGGAGACCTTTCCCTGATTCTCACCCTATACTATATAGCCCTGCCTATAGAATGGAATAGCCGCCCGATAGGGGCAATCCCGTATTCAGGAACGTCCTAAAAGCCCTTGGATGGCCCTGAAAAGGGATTATAGAGCTAAACCAATAAGTTGCCCTGAAACGGGTCTATTCAATTACCTACTATAAATAACCAAAATAATAAATGCTAAGGACATAGAATAATAAATAAATGCTGAGTAAAAATGATGAATAGATGCAGAATTTTAATTATTTGTGGATAATAAATTGCACTATATATATATATATATATATATATATATATATTCTTATTGGAGTGATTTGTCTATGCAACTCTGGGATATATAGTGCCTGCCACCTGCATATTATTTTTTTTATTTCCTTGAATACCTACGGCAGAGGGTGAGCCTCTCATATAACCTATTATTGATTTTCAAATATTGGAGAAAGTTTGTAATATACTGTACCTATCGTTCCAAAGTTGGCATAGCTTTACATCTCGAAAACCCACGTGACTTTGCGCTTCTAAAAATCCAGCTTCCACTGATGTCACGTACTTTTGCAGATTTGCAGGTCTGAGCTATGGACAGGATTTAGGACATCACTGTGGATGAGGCCAGGACAATTACCTTTCCTGGTGCATGCACAGATTCAGGAGTAGTGTTGAGCGCGAATATTCAAATTGCAGATTTTTCTCGAATATCGCAATTTCGAGATTTCGCGAATATTTAGAATATCGCTCTATATATTTGCGAAATCGAATATTCTTTTTTTTTTTTTAATTGTTATATTTTTTTCTTTCCCACTTCCCTAAAGTTGTTCTTACCTGTCCTTTGGATTCCTGGCTTCCTGGCTGCTCCAGTCAGTGGCGTTTTCAATTTACTGCTATATTCCATATTAGCTAAATTACAATCTAATCTATATGTGTATTTTACGAAATTTTGCAATATTGCTCTAACTTCGTCTTTTAGAATATTCGTAATATTGCTCTAACTTCGTCTTTCAGAATATTACGAATATTCTAAAAGACGAAGTTAGAGCAATATTAAGAACATACGCAAAAGTCGAAATTGCTATGCGAGTAATATAACACGAAATAAACGCATGAAGATTTCAACTTAGCACTGCTATATTCCATATTCTAGCCTAATATGGAATATAGCTGTGCTAACTGAGTTTCTTTGTTGTGCTGTTCAGTTCCTCATCTCGTTAGCCTCTCTCAGCTGTCGTGTGGTTGGACTGATTGCTTCCCTTTAAATTCCTCCCCATAATGCATTACTGGGCGGCTTATACTTCTTCCTGGAGTGTGTGTGCATGCTTATCCTGTTTTCCTGTGTGCTACAAAGTTAAATGCTGTACATTTATCTGTTATTTTCTGTTTGCTGGATCCCAGGTGACCCTGACTCCCTCCGTGTCTGGTGTAGGGAGCCGGTGGTCGTGTCCCCTCACTATTGTAGGGTGTTCAGGGGTTATATGGTCGAGGTACGTGGATATGAAACCATCCACCTCTGGGATCTTTTCATAGGCTGAGCAGCCAGGGAAAGTGCTAGGTCTTGTGCAGGGGTTCCCCCTTGGTTCCTTTGCTTTGGATCCAGTGAGTCATATATGCATGTTGCATTGTCTTGTTTCCCGTACACCGTCCATGACATTATAAGCCGCCAAAACCGTCTCAAGCATGGATCCGGTTTCACTTTTGGCTGAACGCTTCCAGGGTCTTTCATTGGAGGTAGCTGATCTCCGTAAGACTTTTTCTCAGCTTTAAGTGAACAGTTCAGCTTGCGTTCATGGAGTTTGTTCTGAGCCTAAGATCTCGCTCCCGGATACGTTCTCTGGGGGTAGTGACAATTTTGTGCGTTTTAGAGAGGCTTGCAAACTCCATTTTCGCCTTCTTCCCCATTCCTCTGGTGATGAGGAACGGAGGGTGGGGATCATTATATCGCTGCTCAGGGGTAACGCTCAGTCTTGGGCCTTTTAGCTGCCGGAGGGGGCACGGCCTCTCCGTTCAGTGGATGAATTCTTTTTAGCCCTGGGTCAGATATATGATGATCCGGATCGTATTGCTCTGGCTGAGTCTAGACTACGTCTATTATGCCAGGGTAAACAATCCGCAGAGATATACTGCTCAGAATTTCAGAGATGGGCAGCTGATTGGTTGGAATGATGCTGCACTCCGAAGTCAATTTTGCCATGGTCTTTCAGAGGGATTGAAAGATGCATTTGCCTTTCATGAGAGGCCTATTTCTTTGGACTCTGCTATGTCTCAGGCCGTTCGTATTGACAGGCGTCTTAGAGAGAGAGGAGAGATGTCCCCTTCCTGTCATACTCAGTCCCAGGACAGTGCAGCGGTCTCATTCTGTGCGCAGGGGTCTCAGTCGCTGTCAGCCCTTTCTGAGCAGGAGCCCATGCAGCTGGGGTTGATTGCTTCTGACAATAGAAGATTCAGCTCGCATGGGAGGGTTTGTTTTTGTTGTGGAGGTATAAATCATTTGGCAAATATTTGTCCCTCTAGGAGATTCAGGCAGTTTTCTGGGAGTAATAAAGAAACAAACAGGAAAAAATCTTTTAAAAATGTTCCGTCTGTTACCATTGGCAGGGTTGAGGCGGAAATTGAAGGTTTTCCGTTTGCTTGTAGTTCCTGTTTTGTCCTGCCGGCTAGAGAGGAAGAACATTTTTTGTGAGATTTTTGTGGATAGTGGAGCAGCTGTCAATCTCATTGATAATCAATTTGCAATAACTCATGGTTTCCAGGTGAGCACTTTGGGAAAGGATATTCCTGTTTTTGCTATTGATTCCGCTCCACTTTCTCAGAAATCATTAAAGGGCATAGTTCACAATATCCGTTTAATTGTGAGTGATGCTCATGTTGAGGATGTGTCATGTTTCGTCCTTAGCGGTTTGCCTACTCCTCTAGTGTTGGGGCTACCCTGGCTCACTAAACATAACCCCACTATTGATTGGTAAGCGAGGCAAATAAATGGTTGGAGTGACTTTTGCAGAGAGAATTGCCTCACGACATTTGTTTCTGAGGTTGCTACTAAGACTGTACCATCTTTTCTCTCTGAATTTTCGGATGTCTTCTTTGAGAGTGGAGTTCAGGATTTGCCCCCGCACAGGGAGTACGATTGCCCTATTAATCTCATCCCAGGCACCAAACTGCCTAAATCTCGTTTATACAATCTTTCCCAACCTGAGAGGATCACTATGCGTGCTTATATCTCTAAGAGTCTGAGAAAAGGACACATACGACCCTCGAAGTCACCTGTTGCCGCTGGTTTTTTCTTTGTTAAGAAAAAAGATGGTTCTTTAAGACCTTGTCTGGATTTCAGGGAGCTGAACAGTATCACTATTCGTGACCCTTATCCGCTTCCTCTGATCCCGGACGTGTTTAACCAGGTTGTTGGGGCTAAAATCTTTTCCAAATTAGATCTAAGAGGGGCATACAACCTGGTCAGGGTCAGAGAAGGAGACGAATGGAAGACGGCCTTCAATACCCCTGAGGGCCATTTTGAGAATTTGGTTATGCCTTTTGGTTTGATGAATGCCCCAGCCGTTTTTCAGCATTTCGTGAACAGCATTTTTTATCATTTGATGGGAAAATTTGTATTAGTGTATTTGGATGACATTTTGATTTTTTCTCCTGATTTCAAAACTCATAAGGAACATTTACGCCAGGTCTTGCTCATCCTGCGGGAGAATAAATTATATGCGAAACTGGAAAAATGTGTGTTTGCGGTTCCAGAAATTCAATTTCTGGGGTTTCTTCTCTCCGCTTCTGGTTTTCGCATGGACCCCGAGAAGGTCCGCGCTGTACTTGAGTGGGAGCTTCCTGAGAATCAGAAGGCACTGATGCGTTTTTTGGGCTTTGCCAATTATTACAGGAAGTTTATTTAGAATTATTCCTCTATTGCTAAACCACTCACTGATATGACCAGAAAGGGGGTAGATTTTTCTTCTTGGTCAGTAGAGGCGCGTAAGGCTTTTTCTAATATCAAGGAGAGTTTTGCTTCCGCTCCCATCTTGGTGCAACCTGATATTTCTTTACCCTTCATAGTTGAGGTTGATGCTTCTGAGGTGGGTGTGGGGGCGGTCTTGTCTCAGGGTTCCTCTCTTGCCAAATGGCGACCGTGTGCCTTTTTCTCGAAAAAACTCTCCTCCGCAGAGAGAAATTACGATGTGGGAGATAGGGAATTGTTGGCCATCAAGTTGGCTTTTGAGGAATGGCGCCATTGGCTAGAGGGAGCCAGACACCCTATTACCGTATTTACTGACCATAAAAATCTGGCCTACTTGGAGCCAAGCGTCTGAACCCGAGACAGGCCAGATGGTCTTTGTTCTTTTCTAGGTTTAATTTTGTTGTCACGTTCCGCCCTGGAGTTAAGAATGTGAAGGCAGATGCCCTGTCACATTGTTTTCCGGGAGGCGGGAATTTTGAAGACCCGGGTCCCATTTTGGCTGAAGGTGTGGTGGTCTCTGCTCTTTTTTCTGAATTGGAGGCAGAGGTGCAGGCAGCCCAGTCAGAGGCTCCTGATCTTTGTCCTCCTGGGAGGTTGTTTGTGCCTCTCGCTTTAAGACACAAGATTTTTAAGGAACACCATGATACGATCCTTGCTGGACACCCGGGGGCAAGAGCCACACTGGATCTCATCGCTCGGAGATTCTGGTGGCCTGCGCTTCGTAAGTCGGTTGAGGGTTTTGTGGCAGCCTGCGAGACTTGCGCTCGTGCCAAAGTCCCTCATTCACGGCCATCAGGTCCTCTCCTTCCCTTACCCATTCCTTCCCGTCCTTGGACACATCTGTCCATGGACTTTATAACGGACCTGCCTCGTTCCTCGGGGAAGACTGTGATTCTGGTGGTGGTGGACCGTTTCAGCAAAATGGTGCATTTCATCCCTTTTCCTGGTTTGCCCAATGCTAAGACGCTGGCGCAGGCATTTATTGATCACATTGTCAAATTGCACGGCATTCCTTCAGACATAGTCTCTGATAGGGGCACGCAGTTTGTTTCCAGATTCTGGAAGGCTTTCTGTTCTCGCTTGGGGGTTCGGTTGTCATTCTCTTCTGCTTTCCACCCGCAGTCGAATAGCTAGACAGAGCGCGTCAATCAGAATCTGGAGACATATCTGCGCTGTTTTGTGGCGGAGAATCAAGAGGATTGGTGTTCTTTTTTGTCCCTTGCTGAGTTTGCTTTAAATAACCGTCGTCAGGAGTCCTCTGATAAGTCACCATTTTTTGGTGCATATGGGTTTCATCCGCAGTTTGGGACTTTCTCGGGAGAGGGGTCTTCTGGTTTACCTGATGAGGACAGAATCTCCTCGTCTTTGTCATCTATTTGGCAAAAGATTCAGGATAATCTAAAGAGCATGAGTGAGAGATATAAGCGTGTGGCAGATAAGAGACGTGTGCTTGGTCCGGACCTGAATGTTGGTGATCTGGTGTGGTTGTCTACCAAGAATATCAAATTGAAGGTTCCCTCCTGGAAGTTGGGTCCTAGGTTTATTGGGCCTTACAAAATCCTGTCTGTCATCAATCCTGTTGCCTACCGTCTTGATCTTCCTCAGACTTGGAAGATCCATAAAGTCCTTATTGAAACCTTATGTTCAACCCATTGTACCCTCGCCTTTGCCTCCTCCTCCGATTATGGTTGATGGGAATCTTGAATTTCAGGTCTCTAGGATTGTGGATTCTCGTCTTGTCTGCGGTTCTCTTCAGTACCTTGTTCATTGGGAGGGTTATGGTCCTGAGGAGAGGATGTGGGTCCCAGTGACTGACATTAAGGCCTCTCATCTCATCAGGGCTTTCCATAGGTCCCATCCTGAGAAGGTGGGCTCTGAGTTTCCGGAGTCCACTCGTAGAGGGAGGGGTACTGTCACAACCAGACAGCTGAGAAGCTCTGACAGAAGCCTTTCAGAACCTCCTCCTTGAGTTTCTTTGTTGTGCTGTTCAGTTTCTCATCTCGTTAGCCTCGCTCAGCTGTCGTGTGGTTGGACTGATTGCTTCCCTTTAAATTCCTCCCCATAATGCATTACTGGGCGGCTTATACTTCTTCCTGGAGTGTGTGTGCATGCTTATCCTGTTTTCCTGTCTGCTACAAAGTTAAGTGCAGTACATTTATCTGTTATTTTCTGTTTGCTGGATCCCAGGTGACCCTGACTCCCTCCGTGTCTGGTGTAGGGAGCCGGTGGCCGTGTCCCCTCACTATTGTAGGGTGTTCAGGGGTTATATAGTCGAGGTACGTGGATATGCAACCATCCACCTCTGGGATCTTTGCATAGGCTGAGCAGCCAGGGAAAGTGCTAGGTCTTGTGCAGGGGTTTCCCCTTGGTTCCTTAGCTTTGGATCCAGTGAGTCATATATGCATGTTGCATTGTCTTGTTTCCCGTACACCGTCCGTGACACCCGCTCATCACTATTCAGGAGCATTCGTTAGGAAGAGTAACAGAGCAGCAGCTGAGGCCGGGGAGTAACAGAGCCGGGACCCAGTGGCAGCAAGCAGGTAAGTATGTGTCACGGATGTACCGAGACATACGGACGTCCCGGTGACAGTGAGTGGCAAGAGATCTGTGAGACTGGCAACACGTGGTTTGATCTGACAGGTTTTCCTTGTGGATCAATAGGTGTCTGTGTTGTTTCTGGTAATGGCCACACCCCTCGTCTTCAGGTGTTGCTTATGTGGTAATTTAACCTTCCTTATTTATAGTTGATTCTCCCACTATGCTGTGCTGTTTATAGGTTCTGTGCCTGTGGATTGTTTGTGGTTGGATCTCGGCTGGGTTCCTAGTGCTTCCATAGCCTTGTTGAAGTTAAGTCTTTCCTTTCCCTTTTGTATTTTGTTTGGATTCTGTGTATTGCATTTTCCTTTTTTTTGTATTGGCCCTGAAGTAGACTCCTGTTTATCCTTTCTTTGGGAGGAACAGGTAGTCTCGTCCCTGCCATTAGTACCAGGGTCCTATAAAGCTAGATAGGACTCTAGGTATTCCTGCGTATGAACTCAACTACTTTTGGAGTCTTTTCATACTGGTAGTCATTCAGGATTTTGGTTAGGGTTTTTACTAGGAGGTGTCTATATTTTTTCCCTAGTTCTCAGGCCTCATTCCCTGTTTCCCCCTTCTCTTCTATGCTCGGTGTTTCCCTCCCACACTGAAGTGTGACAGTATGTTTCATTTCTGTCGGTCTGACCCCAAGGGAGGATTGCAAACCCCCTCAAAAAGGCACTCAACCCCTTTAATGATACAATTTCAAATCAAGGGGCACTCCTGTATATTTTGAAAATGTTTTCTTGACTTTTATTTTGCGACGTCCCTCATCTGTTGAGGGAAATGATTTACTGGAATAAATCTGAGCATGTCACAATTTTGCTACGATAAATAATGAGGCGTAAATCTCTGCTTGTGATGTAAGACCCTCGGGTAATTTATGACAAGTGTTAAATGCAGCTTGATAACTTACACTTGCCATTTAGCGATTCTAATTCCTGCGATGTAGGTTGAGTAGAGTTATTAATAGAGCAGCATTATCACTTCTGGTCATATCTGCAAAATGTCATTGATCTAAAACAACATCTCCTGCTGTGATGCAGACTTTCTCCTTTGTAAGCTGATTCACTATTTAGATTTAACTACAGCAGGCTAATTTAATTTTTTTTTAAATTTTCTTAAAGTGCACCTGCAGCCAAAAAGGAAACTTGACAGCAGAACAGAACCCTTACGTTAACTGAGTATAGATATGTCTGTTTTCAGAGCATATTAGTCCTCATAGGGGTGCTTTTTTGACACTTAATCACCCAAGGGTCTTTCATCATCCTTACCTCAAATGACTTTAAAAATCAGTCACAGAGAAGGAAACTTCCATTATCATCACTCTCTATGAGCAGAAACATTCCTGATAAAAAAAAAGCCAAAATTTATTACCGTGGCAGGTCCTGACATAACAGAGGGTCAAATGACCCAAACGACCAACATCACAGATCCCTATAGAGCTGTTGGTTCAGGTCATTAGAGCTGTAGTTCAACCTGGATCGGCAGGCGTAATACATAATAATAAAGTAACATAGTTTGTAAGGCTGAAAAAAACATCCATCAAGTTCAGCTCATGACCCTGCTAAGTTGTTGCAGAGGAAGGAAAAAAAATAACCTAAATTTTTCTTATTTTAGGTGGAAAAAAATACTTCTTGACTCCAAACCAGAACACCTGTCCGGATGAACGACCTGTCTCCAGATATCTTAACTGTAAATGTAATAGTAACTATTTTTATTTTACCGTAGGTAACCAGCATCTATTTCTATCTACAGGGTAAGAATCCTGGAAGATCGTAGGGACTGTCACATATCTTCTCTTCTCCCTTCCCACTCTTCCTTTAGAGTGTCTGTCTAGTATGTATCTTTTTCCATTGTGTACACCTTGTTTATTCGCTTGTTCTTTATTTTTTTCTCTTTTCTTTCACATCCTTGTTTATATATCCTTTCATTTCCATCATTCATCCAGTGATTGTATGTCCATATGATGGTCCATTTGTTACTCATCTGTATTCAGCAGATGTGTTTTTTAATTTGTTCTAACTCGTTGGATTTCCATTAAAATAAAATAAAAACTTTTTGAACTATAAATACATGTCTATGCTGGAGATTGGAACAGAGCTCTGAGCACTACATGGCATTTGGAACACAAAGTTGTAGTGTGCCATACAGCCATGAACTTTATGGCAAAACCACAAGTATTTTATACCTAAAAACACCATAACGATAAAAAGGTGGGAAGATTCCACAAAGAAAAATGTTCAATGGAGAGAAGTGAAACGTTTTACACTATGTTTGGAGGAAAAAGAACGCTACACACCAACACCAAAACTTCATCCCAGGTATGAAGCATGGTAGAGGAAGCAGCATTACTGACTCAGGGCCTAAATGCCATGGGGCCTAAATGCTGTGTGAGGGAACACTGAATTCTAAAGTGCATGAAAACATTTTGCAAGTGTGTGTGAGGGCAGAAGTTCATGATCTCAAGCTGAAGGAACATTAGGTGACCTAACAAAACAATGACAAAAAGCACACAAGAAAATCAGCTAATGATTTGTGTTAGATTTGATCAAATTTGTTTAAATTTATTTCGGTCTGATTCGGGTGAATTTTGTTTAAATCTGGTCTTACATTTTGTTTGGAAAGACTTTCTCTCACTCTTTCTCTCTCGCACTCTGTCTCTTTCTCTGCAAAAGCTTTGAATAAGTTTGGGGGACAAATTTTTGTGAAATTCGTTACAAACCCAATTTGATACAAATCAATTTGCTCATCCTTAATTTGTGTTTTACAATAGTCAAGAAAAAGTTCTGTCCCCAACCCTATGGAGATGCTGTGGTATGATTTGAAGAAGACAATCCAAAGAAGTTTAACAGCGCTCACCTACATGAGGAAGGATCTTGATCTCGTGATCCTAAATGCGTGGGTTTACTTGTCCATGGTATTTTATTGTTTAAGTATAAAGGTCGCCACTTTTATGGGATGCTGGAGCCACTCTTTTCATTTTTAAATTATACACACAAGACATCCCAGAAATACTGATGAACTAACACATATTTGCCGGGAGGAACAGTTCAAAAGTCCCCCTCAACATTGTGCAAATCCTTTCCGCACTACAGGAAATATTTGGTGGCCTAGAGGTTATTAAATTTGAGGGTTTACTTACTTTTTCTCCTTGCATTGTGTGCTCCAGTGTGCTCCATAAAAGCATGAATAGTACACTTGTTTGTGTGTTATTGGTTTAATTAGATTGCATTTGTCTAAAACTGTGGCTTAGATAACAATTAGACCACATATTATTAGTAATCAATGCAGAAATCTGGGCTCACTTACTTTTTCTTGCAATCGTAAATAGATAAGTAATGTATAGTTATATATACATAAGAGCGACTGCAATAAATAGTTCTGTATATATATATATATATATAAGAATTTGATTTCTTTTAGCCAGTCTCAGCACTTGGTATATAGTTGTTTTAAATTGATGCTCTGTCCAGATGAAATAGCTGCTCTACAACGAGAACTGTCACTAGCGCTTGCTCTGTCCCCTCATCTGGGACTCATGTAAGACTTCATTACACCTCCAACTCAAAAATCTGTGATTCTTCAACTCTGGGTCAGTCACCATTATACTCGAGAACAAATGGTCAAATTCAAAAGGTTTAAAATGTCACATACTGTTATATACAATTGCAAATAAACTGAAAGAAAAGTTTCTGCATTTATCCAAAATCGTTCCCTATGACTAATGGTGGATCGTGCTGTGGATATGATGATAGCTGGAATGATGGGGGATTCATCTGGCTAGATAATTTCCAAATCCAGCAAACCTTTATTTAAAAGAAGACACTTTTTATAACTAGAACATCAGAGAAACTGTTAGTGTAAATTAATTTGTCACAAATCACTATGAATCAAGTATACCCAGGCCACTCTGCCTTAGGGTTCGGCCACACGGAGCGGCTGTATAGTCAGTCTTCATTGTTAATAGCCTTAAGGCACCTTTAATGCACCTTTAAACAGGGGCTGTCACTGGTATGGGGTTTGGCTGGTTAGCTGATACAGGGAGTTATTCTGATTGCTTGATTGGAGTCGGGAAGGATTTTTTTATTCTCCTAAAGTGGGGAAAATTGGCTTCTACCTCACAGTGTTTTTTTTTTTGCCTTCCTCTGGATCAATTTGCAGGATAACAGGCCAAACTGGATAGACAAATGTCATTTTTCGGCCTTATGTACTATGTTACTATGTTACTGCATAATGCCACGGTGTGTCTGGGTCCTCTGCCTCGTCTTCCTCGTCGCCCTGTAGCTCCTCTGGCTGCTCCTGCTCCTCCTCTCCTGCCACCTGTGTATAAAAACCACACATTTCGCTACACATTACTTCTACTCCAATGTCCTCCTCCTACAGTTCAGCCCCCACAGGGCTCATGTGGCCGTCAGATCTAGGCACCACGTCTCCTGTCCCCTGACCAGCTAGATTTACCAGAATCTGCAACATGACTTACAAATAACGTGGCCTCCTCAAAGGGCCTGAGCAAACGGCAGGTGTCACATATGAGCTACCACTGACTGACATCAAAGTTACACAGGGGAGTATCCCTGTCCGCTTGGATCAACAAGAAATCGTTTATGGTCTTTCTTTGTTTGTATAGTCAGTCCAACATATGTAGGGTGGAATTCCACCGGGTGGAAACGTTGCATATCAGCATATGTTGGGGGATGCCGTTCTGCCTCTGAAGCTCAAGGAGGGTGTGCTTTGCAGTGTACGAGTGGCTAAAGTGCAGGCAAAGTTTCCTGCCCATTTTTAGGATGTCTTGCAGATGGGTGGAAGACTTCAGGAACCACATGACAACCAGATTGAACATGTGTGCCATTCAGGGCACATGGCTCAGCCCTCCTTGATGCAGTGCCGACACCATGTTCTTCCCGTTGTCGGTCACCATAGTTCCGATTTTGAGTTGTGAGTGACCAACACATTTGATATGCTGGGGCTCTGGGAATTGTCCTTACAATGGAGGCTGAGGACACAATGGAGGATGAGGAGGCAGAGGTGGACATTGTCGCAGGACCAATGGTGTGAGAACGTGTTGGTGGAAGCGGCATCACCTCGCCAAGTTGCTGGTGTGGCTGTGCAGGAAACACATTCACCCAGTGGGCCGTAAAGGACAAGTATTGTATTTGACAGTAGTTACAGCTCCATGCACTTTGGCAGACACCGACGGCTCAAGGACTGGCCCACCTTGGAAAAGGGAGGGACTGCAGCACCAGCAACTTGGCAAGGAGCACATTCAGCTTCGGCGCCATTGGAGTGCACGCATACTGTTGACTCTTGGCAAAAGCTTTGGTAATTGAATGCTGACGGAATGACTGACGATAAGTAGGAGGGAGAGCAGGAGCATCAAGACCTTCGGCTGAGGTGGTGGAGCCTTGACTGACTGAAATCGGGTAAGTGCCACTGGGTGACTCAGCGGTTGCTGCGGCAGGCTGGACAACCACATCGGAGCCACGGTTCTCCCAGGCCACTGTATAGTGATGCTGCATATGTTGACGCAGGGCCATGGGGCCAACACTGACACCCTGGACACGCTTTACCTTCGGCCCACAGATTGTACAAATGGCCATGTTCACCTCCTCCAGCGGCTTAACAAAAAACTGCCACACCGCCGAGTAGGTGATTTTACACCCAACGCTTCACACTGACTAACTGCTACCACCGCAGCTTCTGTGAACCCCTTGCACCACTACTTTCCGGGCATGTAGGCTCCTCCGAACCAGGTGGTCTACCGCGGGCACGTTTGGCTCCAGACCTCCCACTGCTGCCACCCTGCTGACTCCTACCAAGGCTAACGACTTGCTGGCTCCGCCACTGCCTTACAGGCAAACTGCCACCCTCTTCTCCTAAGTTATATGTTCTAAAGCCTTTTGTGGAGTGTATAAGTGGAAAAAAGTAAGGGCCTCTTTGCAGTTCAGTGGTGAAGTTATATGTTCTAAAGCCTTTTGTGGCATGTATAAGTGGAAAAAAGTAAGTGCCTATTTGCCTTTCAGCAGTGCAGTTCTAAAGCTGAGCGAATTTTATGCTATGAGCAAAATGTTTCATAAAACATAATTGAAATATGGCTTTTATTCTATAATGCATCCAGTGCAATAAAAATCTTCCCAAAGTTGTCCACAGCTTCTAAGAGCTCTTGAACCCATTGTTTCTAAATTCTGCACTTCATGCCAGCTTACAGTATAATACTCGAGCTACATGTTTCAGAAATTCAGACAGAAGATATCATTTCTGCATATGAATGCAATGGCCACCTAGTAAGTCAGTCAGTTTGGAAAGAATCCTAAAAAAAACTATTCTTTATCCTCTACAATATGACTGCTTTTATTATCATATCCTGGCACACTACTTGGCAGAATGCTGTAACAGCAAACAGAAGCAAAGATTGAGCCTGTTTTAAGGCGACATGATGGTAAACTGTCTATAAGATGCATGTATCTCACACAAAATACACCAACTGTTGAAGAAACGGAGCAAGGCTTGACGATGGATGGCTCCAGGCCAGGCCTACACCTCTTTATTTTCTGCTTAGCCGTAGATTGCTTTAATCCTCATCATTCATTTTTACAGCCCATATTGTGAATTCAAAGAAAATCCTCCATTATTTCTTTATAGGATTTATCTTTTTTGGAGAATGAGTAATATAAATTACCTGTTTCAATGGGCCAGGATGGACATAAGATTTGGCAAGAATGACTTGAATTTTTTGGCACCATATAAATACATTTCTCAATTCTTCAACTACTCGTAAGGATTCCATTGTGAAATAATGCAGTTTTTTTAAAGGAGTATTCTCATTGTAGGCCTTTATGGTATATTCAAGGGATCTTATCCACAGGATTATTGGGCAGACTAGATGGGCCAAATGCTTGTTATCTGCCAACACATTCTATGTTTCTATCTGCCTCAACCCTTAAATGTTTGATTTGGGTCACACCTATACATATCTCTAGATCAGGAGTGTTCTGACTGTCTCTGAGACTGCTGAGCAAAAACTGAGGAAAGGAACAAAATAGTATTATTAAAAATAGATGCTTCAGAATCATTATTGCATGTGGAATAAACATATTTAATAAAACAGAAGTGTCAGGATGGGGGACTGAGCCTTGCTAAGGCTACTTTCACACTTGCGCTTGATCGGATCCGTTCTGAACGGATCCGATCATATTAATGCAGACGGAGGCTCCGTTCAGTACGGATCCGTCTGCATTAATAACTTAGAAAAATTTCTAAGTGCGAAAGTAGCCTGAGCGGATCCGTTCAGACTTTCAATGTAAAGTCAATGGGGGACGGATCCGCTTGAAGATTGAGCCATATGGTGTCATCTTCAAGCGGATCCTTTCCCATTGACTTACATTGTAAGTCTGGACGGATCCGCACGGCCAGGCGGACAGCTGAACGCTGCAAGCATCCATTCAGACTGCATCAGGGCTGGACGGAAGCGTTCTGCTCCGCTCGTGAGCCCCTTCAAACGGAGCTCACGAGCGGACAGCAGAACGCTAGTGTGAAAGTAGCCTAAGGCGACTGTCTTTAGTTTTCATCATTCTACTGAACATTGAAGATACCTGTTAGATAAGTATTAAAGATACCTGTCAGACAGTGATAGGCCACATGTGCATAGTCAGGGACTGGGGGTAGTGACTTCTGTATGTTACTATACACACAGGCATCTTCAATGATCAATAGAACTGAAGACTGAAGAGAGACTATCTTTAGCTATGCTGTTAGAGCTTTGCTAAGAAGACTCTAGTACAAAGTTCTAGTACAAAGAGACATCTTTCCCTAATAAAGTTTATTACAAAAATGTAACATCCCTGTCCCTACACAATATAAAAAAGATACCGAAACAACAGTTACATTCTCTGTGCATTCAAGCCACAACCAGCAGTCCTGGTTAGGTTTGGTTCGTACATTTTTGAAAAAAATTACTGCACCTGGTTTGCTAAGGTGGCATAGCTTAGAAGAAAAGGGTGTGACTTAACATAAAAGTAACATTGCCAAAGACGTTTCAATTTGAGGATAATTGAGCCAAAATTTTGGCACAACATTCTGTCACAAAGTATGCCAACCAATAGGTTGTATGAAGGTAGAAAAAGTATGGAACCCCCCACCACATTTATCATCCAGCCTAAACTGTCTAGTATAAGGGGGTAATATATGATATATTGCATAAGATGTGAAATGGAGCGATTTTGGTTGTTTTGTCAGTGTTGTAGGCTTTGCAAATTTTTTATGCTGTTTGTTCATGCCTAGTATTTTACATTGACATACGGCACACAGATGTTTTGCAGACAGAGTTAATTTTTTGTCAAATTTATCATTTTCAACTTTTTAAAAAGTTTAAAAAAAAGTTGCACATTTACTCCAGTCCCCTGGTGGAATACAGACTGACAGCTCCTTTATAATAAACAACATTAGGCTGATTAGACATTTGGTAAATTTGTTGCAAACAAAATGTCTTAGTTTATAAGAGAAATTTACTAGTTTTCTGGTAAGAGAAAAGGTTCCAAACCTTTCTGTTTTGTAACTTTCTAAATACCACTGAGACTAAATATAGTTAGATCTCTATGAATAGGCAATTGGAAAGGGTGGAGAGGGGGCAGGGCTAGCAGCCCTGATACATTTATCTTCTTTTACGGCAGTTTTCTATTGTAAATGAAGAACTGAAATCTAAGGCCACTTGGAGTTGCCGTAAATCTCAATTTTTGGCGCATGATCTTCCAGAGATTGCACCTAGGCACCTATTTATGATGATGAGGGCTGCACCACTGGTAATGACGAGGTCTGTGACCCTGGTAGTGCAGGGGATTTCGAGACCAGCATACCACACAGTGATCTTGATAAATCTGTCCCCGAACCATCTACATTTAAAGTAGTTGTGCAGCAATATACAGTACAGACCAAAAGTTTGACACACCTTCTCATTCAAAGAGTTTTCTTTATTTTCATGACTATGAAAATTGTAGATTCACACTGAAGGCATCAAAACTATGAATTAACACATGTGGAATTATATACTTATCAAAAAAGTATGAAACACCTGAAAATATGTCATATTCTACAGTCGTGGCCAAAGGTTTTGAGAATTACACAAATATTAGTTTTCACAAAGTTTGCTGCTAAACTGCTTTTATATCTTTGTTTCAGTTGTTTCTGTGATGTAGTGAAATATAATTACACGCACTTCATACGTTTCAAAGGCTTTTATCGACAATTACATGACCTTTATGCAAAGAGTCAGTATTTGCAGTGTTGGCCCTTCTTTTTCAGGACCTCTGCAATTCGACTGGGCATGCTCTCCATCAACTTCTGGGCCAATTCCTGACTGATAGCAACCCATTCTTTCATAATCACTTCTTGGAGTTTGTCAGAATTAGTGGGTTTTTGTTTGTCCACCCGCCTCTTGAGGATTGACCACAAGATCTCAATGGGATTAAGATCTGGGGAGTTTCCAGGCCATGGACCCAAAATGTAAACGTTTTGGTCCCCGAACCACTTAGTTATCACCTTTGCCTTATGGCACTGTGCTCCATCGTGCTGGAAAATGCATTGTTTTTCACCAAACTTCTGTTGGATTGTTGGAGAAGTTGCTGTTGGAGGGTGTTTTGGTACCATTCTTTATTCATGGCTGTGTTTTGGGGCAAAATTGTGAATGAGCCAACTCCCTTGGATGAGAAGCAACCCCACACATGAATGGTCTCAGGATGCTTTACTGTTGGCATGACACAAGACTGATGGTAGCGCTAACCTTTTCTTCTCCGGACAAGCCTTTTTCCTGATGCCCCAAACAATCGGAAAGAGGCTTCATCGGAGAATATGACTTTGCCCCAATCCTCAGCAGTCCATTCACCATATTTTCTGCAGAAGATCAATCTGTCCCTGATGTTTTTTTGGAGAGAAGTGGCTTCTTTGCTGCCCTTCTTGACACCAGGCCATCTTCCAAAAATCTTTGCCTCACTGTGCGTGCAGATGCGCTCACACCTGCCTGCTGCCATTCCTTAGCAAGCTCTGCAATGGTGGCACTCCGATCCCGCAGCTTAATCCTCTTTAGGAGACGATCCTGGCGCTTGCTGGACTTTCTTGGACGCCCTGAAGCCTTCTTAACAAGAATTGAACCTCTTTCCTTGAAGTTCTTGATGATCCTATAAATTGTTGATTGAGGTGCAATCTTAGTAGCCACAATATACTTGCCTGTGAAGCCATTTTTATGCAACGCAATGATAGCTGCACGCGTTTCTTTGCAGGTCACCATGGTTAACAGTGGAAAAACAATGATTTCAAGCATCACCCTCCTTTTAACAGGTCAAGTCTGCCATTTTAACCCAATCAGCCTGACATAATGATCTCCAGCCTTGTGCTCGTCAACATTCTCACCTGAGTTAACAAGACCATTACTGAAATGATCTCAGTAGGTCCTTTAATGACAGCAATGAAATGCAGTGGAAAGGTTTTTTTGGGATTAAGTTCATTTTCATGGCAAAGAAGGACTATGCAATTCATCTGATCACTCTTCATAACATTCTGGAGTATATGCAAATTGCTATTTTAAAAACTTAAGCAGCAACTAGAGTTGAGCGAACACCTGGATGTTCGGGTTCGAGAAGTTCGGCCGAACTTCCCGGAAATGTTCGGGTTCGGGATCCGAACCCGATCCGAACTTCGTCCCGAACCCCATTGAAGTCAATGGGGACCCAAACTTTTCGGCACTAAAAAGGCTGTAAAAAAGCCCAGGAAAGAGCTAGAGGGCTGCAAAAGGCAGCAACATGTAGGTAAATCCCCTGCAAACAAATATGGATAGGGAAATGAATAAAAATAAAAATAAAATAAATAAAAATTTACCAATATCAATGGAGAGAGGTCCCATAGCAGAGAATCTGGCTTCACGTCACCCACCACTGTAACAGTCCATTGTCAGATATTTAGTCCCAGGCACCCAGGCAGAGGAGAGAGGTCCCTTAACAGAGAATCTAGCTTCATGTCAGCAGAGAATCAGTCTTCATGTCATAGCAGAGAATCATGCTTCACGTCACCCAACACTGGAACAGTCCATTGTCAGATATTTAGGCCCCGGCACCCAGGCAGAGGAGAGAGGTCCCGTAACAGAGATTCTGGCTTCATGTCAGCAGAGAATCAGTCTGCATGTCATAGCAGAGAATCAGGCTTCACGTCACCCACCACTGTAACAGTCCATTGTCATATATTTAGGCCCAGGCACCCAGGCAGAGGAGAGAGGTCCCGTAACAGAGAATCTGTCTTCATGTCAGCAGAGAATTAGTCTGCATCTCATAGCAGAGAATCAGGCTTCACGTCAGCCACCACTGCAACAGTCCATTGTCAGATATTTAGGCCCAGCACCCAGGCAGAGGAGAGAGGTCCCGTAACAGAGAATCTGGCTTCATGTCAGCAGAGAATCAGTCTGCATGTCATAGCAGAGAATCAGGCTTCACGTCAGCCACCACTGCAACAGTCCATTGGCATATATTTAGGCCCAGCACACAGGCAGAGGAGAGAGGTCCCATAACAGAGAATCTGTCTTCATGTCAGCAGAGAATCAGTCTGCATGTCATAGCAGAGAATCAGGCTTCACGTCAGCCACCACTGCAACAGTCCATTGTCAGATATTTAGGCCCAGCACCCAGGCAGAGGAGAGAGGTCCCGTAACAGAGGATCTGGCTTCATGTCAGCAGAGAATCAGTCTGCATGTCATAGCAGAGAATCAGGCTTCACGTCAGCCACCACTGCAACAGTCCATTGGCATATATTTAGGCCCAGCACACAGGCAGAGGAGAGAAGTCCCGTAACAGAGAATCTGTCTTCATGTCAGCAGAGAATCAGTCTGCATGTCATAGCAGAGAATCAGGCTTCACGTCAGCCACCACTGCAACAGTCCATTGTCAGATATTTAGGCCCAGCACCAAGGCAGAGGAGAGAGGTCCCGTAACAGAGGATCTGGCTTCATGTCAGCAGAGAATCAGTCTGCATGTCATAGCAGAGAATCAGGCTTCACGTCAGCCACCACTGCAACAGTCCATTGGCGTATATTTAGGCCCAGCACCCAGGCAGAGGAGAGAGGTCCCGTAACAGAGGATCTGGCTTCATGTCAGCAGAGAATCAGTCTGCATGTCATAGCAGAGAATCAGGCTTCACGTCAGCCACCACTGCAACATTCCATTGTCATATATTTAGGCCCAGCACAGAGGAAGAGGAGAGAGGTCCCGTAACAGAGAATCTGTCTTCATGTCAGCAGAGAATTAGTCTGCATGTCATAGCAGAAAATCAGGCTTCACGTCAGCCACCACTGCAACAGTCCATTGTCAGATATTTAGGCCCAGCACCCAGGCAGAGGAGAGAGGTCCCGTAACAGAGAATCTGGCTTCATGTCAGCAGAGAATTAGTCTGCATGTCATAGCAGAGAATCAGGCTTCACGTCACCCAACATTGGAACAGTCCATTGGCATATATTTAGGCCCCGGCACCCAGACAGAGGAGAGGTTCATTCAACTTTGGGTAGCCTCGCAATATAATGGTAAAATGAAAATAAAAATAGGATTGAATGAGGAAGTGCCCTAGAGTACAATAATATATGGTTAAGGGGAGGTAGTTAATGTCTAATCTGCACAAGGGATGGACAGGTCCTGTGGGATCCATGCCTGGTTCATTTTTATGAACGTCAGCTTGTCCACATTGGCTGTAGACAGGCGGCTGCGTTTGTCTGTAATGACGCCCCCTGCCGTGCTGAATACACGTTCAGACAAAATGCTGGCCGCCGGGCAGGCCAGCACCTCCAAGGCATAAAAGGCTAGCTCTGGCCACGTGGACAATTTAGAGACCCAGAAGTTGAATGGGGCCGAACCATCAGTCAGTACGTGGAGGGGTGTGCACACGTACTGTTCCACCATGTTAGTGAAATGTTGCCTCCTGCTAACACGTTGCGTATCAGGTGGTGGTGCAGTTAGCTCTGGCGTGTTGACAAAACTTTTCCACATCTCTGCCATGCTAACCCTGCCCTTAGAGGAGCTGGCCGTGACACAGCTGCCTTGGCGACCTCTTGCTCCTCCTCTGCCTTGGCCTTGGGCTTCCACTTGTTCCCCTGTGACATTTGGGAATGCTCTCAGTAGCGCGTCTACCAACGTGCGCTTGTACTGGCGCATATTCCTATCACGCTCCAGTGCAGGAAGTAAGGTGGGCACATTGTCTTTGTACCGTGGATCCAGCAGGGTGGCAACCTAGTAGTCCGCACACGTTAAAATGTGGGCAACTCTGCTGTCGTTGCGCAGGCACTGCAGCATGTAGTTGCTCATGTGTGCCAGGCTGCCCAGGGGTAAGGACAAGCTGTCCTCTGTGGGAGGCGTATCGTCATCGTCCTGTCTTTCCCCCCAGCCACGCACCAGTGATGGGCCCGAGCTGCGTTGGGTGCCACCCCGCTGTGACCATCCTTCATCCTCATCCTCCTCCACCTCCTCCTCATCCTCGTCCTCCTCGTCCTCCAGTAGTGGGCCCTGGCTGGCCACATTTGTACCTGGCCTCTGCTGTTGCAAAAAACCTCCCTCTGAGTCACTTCGAAGAGACTGGCCTGAAAGTGCTAAAAATGACCCCTCTTCCTCCTCCTCCTCCTCCTCCTGGGCCACCTCCTCTTCCATCATCGCCCTAAGTGTTTTCTCAAGGAGACATAGAAGTGGTATCGTAACGCTGATAACGGCGTCATCGCCACTGGCCATGTTGGTGGAGTACTCGAAACAGCGCAACAGGGCACACAGGTCTCGCATGGAGGCCCAGTCATTGGTGGTGAAGTGGTGCTGTTCCGTAGTGCGACTGACCCGTGCGTGCTGCAGCTGAAACTCCACTATGGCCTGCTGCTGCTCGCACAGTCTGTCCAGCATGTGCAAGGTGGAGTTCCACCTGGTGGGCACGTCGCATATGAGGCGGTGAGCGGGAAGGCCGAAGTTACGCTGTAGCGCAGACAGGCGAGCAGCGGCAGGATGTGAACGCCGGAAGCGCGAACAGATGGCCCGCACTTTATGCAGCAGCTCTGACATGTTGGGGTAGTTGTGAATGAACTTCTGCACCACCAAATTCAGCACATGCACCAAGCAAGAGATGTGCGTCAAACCGGCTAGTCCCAGAGCTGCAACGAGATTTCGCCCATTATCGCACACCACCAGGCCGGGCTTGAGGCTCACCGGCAGCAACCACTCGTCGGTCTGTTGTTCTATACCCCGCCACAACTCCTGTGCGGTGTGGGGCCTGTCCCCCAAACATATGAGTTTCAGAATGGCCTGCTGACGTTTACCCCGGGCTGTGCTGAAGTTGGTGGTGAAAGTGTGTGGCTGACTGGATGAGCAGGTGGAAGAAGAGGAGGAGGAAGCCGAGAAGGAGGAGGTGGCAACAGGAGGCAAAGAATGTTGCCCTGCGATCCTTGGCGGCGGAAGGACGTGCGCCAAACAGCTCTCCGCCTGGGGCCCAGCTGCCACTACATTTACCCAGTGTGCAGTTAGGGAGATATAGCGTCCCTGGCCGTGCTTACTGGTCCACGTATCTGTGGTTAGGTGGACCTTGCCACAGATGGCGTTGCGCAGTGCACACTTGATTTTATCGGATACTTGGTTGTGCAGGGAAGGCACGGCTCTCTTGGAGAACTAGTGCCGGCTAGGAACAACATACTGTGGGACAGCAAGCGACATGAGCTGTTTGAAGCTGTCTGTGTCCACCAGCCTAAATGACAGCATTTCATAGGCCAGTAGTTTAGAAATGCTGGCATTCAGGGCCAGGGATCGAGGGTGGCTAGGTGGGAATTTACGCTTTCTCTCAAATGTTTGTGAGATGGAGAGCTGAACGCTGCCGTGTAAAATGGTTGAGATGCTTGGTGACGGAGGTGGTGGTGGTGTTGGTGGTACATCCCCTGTTTGCTGGGCGGCAGGTGCCAACGTTCCTCCAGAGGCGGAGGAAGAGGCCGAGGCGGCGGCAGCAGCAGAAGAGGCAGAGGCGGCAGCAGCAGAAGAGGTAGCAGGGGGAGCCTGAGTGACTTCCTTGTTTTTAAGGTGTTTACTCCACTGCAGTTCATGCTTTGCATGCAGGTGCCTGGTCATGCAGGTTGTGCTAAGGTTCAGAACGTTAATGCCTCGCTTCAGGCTCTGATGGCACATCGTGCAAACCACTCAGGTCTTGTCGTCAGCACATTGTTTGAAGAAGTGCCATGCCAGGGAACTCCTTGAAGCTGCCTTTGGGGTGCTCGGTCCCAGATGGCGGCGGTCAGTAGCAGGCGTAGTCTCTTGGCAGCGGGTGATCTGCTTTTGCCCACTGCTCCCTCTTTTGCTACGCTGTTGGCTCGGTCTCACCACTGCCTCTTCCTCCGAACTGTGAAAGTCAGTGGCACGACCTTCATTCCATGTGGGGTCTAGGACCTCATCGTCCCCTGCATCGTCTTCCACCCAGTCTTGATCCCTGACCTCCTGTTCAGTCTGCACACTGCAGAAAGACGCAGCAGTTGGCACCTGTGTTTCATCATCAGAGACATGCTGAGGTGGTATTCCCATGTCCTCATCATCAGGAAACATAAGTGGTTGTGCGTCAGTGCATTCTATGTCTTCCACCGCTGGGGAAGGGCTGGGTGGATGCCCTTGGGAAACCCTGCCAGCGGAGTCTTCAAACAGCATAAGAGACTGCTGCATAACTTGAGGCTCAGACAGTTGCCCTGGTATTCATGGGGGTGATGTGACAGACTGATGGGCTTGGTTTTCAGGCGCCATCTGTGCGCTTTCTGCAGGAGACTGGGTGGGAGATAATGTGAACGTGCTGGATCCACTGTCGGCCACCCAATTGACTAATGCCTGTACCTGCTCAGGCCTTACCATCCTTAGAACGGCATTGGGCCCACCAAATATCGCTGTAAATTATGGCGGCTACTGGGACCTGAGGTAGTTGGTACACTAGGACGTGTGGCTGTGGCAGAACGGCCACGTCCTCTCCCAGCACCAGAGGGTCCTAGATGTTTTCCTCATTGTTATCGTTCACCACAACAACAAAAATATTTTTTGACCCAATGTATTGAATTCAAATTCAGGCCTTTTTTTAAAGACAACTAACACTATCTGGCTATCTATTTAGGTACCGTATTACACTAATACAGGCACAGCAGTAACCACAGATTTAGCTGACTATAAATTTGAGGCCTAGTATTTAGGCGCTGTTTGACAGGTATAGATTTACTGACAGAATTAGACTTGGAAATGCACAGTAGCGTGTGTGTGAAGTTATTCAGAATGACCCTATGTGCACCTTGAATATTATATACCCTATTAGGGATAGATTTCAAATAGCTCTGATACAGCAGAAACCACTAAATTAGGAAATTGCTAAATTGGGAATTGTATTTCAACCCAGAACAAAAACTGTGCTTTGACGGACATTAAATAACTAGCCCAGCCACAACAGTACAGCAGTAACGACAGATTTAGCAGGATATAAATTTGAGGCCTAGTATTTAGGCGCTGGGTGACAGGTATAGGTTTACTGACAGAATTAGACTGGGATATGCACAGTAGCGTGTGTGTGAAGTTATTCTGAATGACCCTATGTGCACCTTGAATATTATATTCCCTTTTAGGGATAGATTTCAAATAGCTCTGATACAGCAGAAACCACTAAATTATGAAATTGCTAAATTGGGAATTGTATATCAACCCAGAACAAAAAATGTGCTTTGACGGACACTAAATAACTTGACCAGCCACACCAGTAACGACAGATTTAGCTGGATATAAACTTGAGGCCTAGTATTTAGGCGCTGGGTGACAGGTATACGTTTACTGACAGAATTAGACTGGGATATGGCCAAAAAATAACCACACTATTGATGGTTAAATGCACTTGGTGTGACAGCTTGACCAACCACACTACTGAGGGTTAAATGCACTTGGTGACAGGCGCAGCTTGCCCCTGATGTAGTATATGGCCAAAAAATAAACAGACTATTGCTGGTTAAATGCACTTGGTGTGACAGCTTCACCCTGATGTAGGATTTAGCCCAAAAACAACCACACCATTGAGGGTTAAATGCACTTGGTGACAGGCGCAGCTTGCCCCTGATGTAGTATATGGCCAAAAAAGAAACAGACTATTGCTGGTTAAATGCACTTGGTGTGACAGCTTCACCCTGATGTAGGCTTTAGCCAAAAAACAACCACACCATTGAGGGTTAAATGCACTTGGTCGCAGCTTGTGCTGGCGCACCACAAGACACAAAATGGCCGCCGATCACCCCAGAAAAAAGTGACTGACAAACGGTCTGGGCAGCCTAAAAACAGTGAGCAATTGAGTATCAGCAGCTCAATGATCCACAGCTGCAGATCGATCAATAAATCAAGTCTTTTGGAGGAGTTAATCAGCCTAATCTCGCCCTACTGTCGCAGCCGCAACCTCTCCCTACGCTAATCAGAGCAGAGTGACGGGCGGCGCTATGTGACTCCAGCTTAAATAGAGGCTGGGTCATATGGTGCTCTGGCCAATCACAGCCATGCCAATAGTAGGCATGGCTGTGATGGCCTCTTGGGGCAAGTAGTATGACGCTTGTTGATTGGCTGCTTTGCAGCCTTTCAAAAAGCGCCAAGAAAGCGCTTTTTGTCTCCTCTTAACAGTTGTTCTAGAGATGTGTCTGCTGCTAGAGCTCTGTGTGGCATTGACCTGGTCTCTAATCTGAGCTGCTGTTAACCTGCGATTTCTGAGGCTGGTGACTCGGATGAACTTATCCTCCGCAGCAGAGGTGACTCTTGGTCTTCCTTTCCTGGGGCGGTCCGCATGTGAGTCAGTTTCTTTGTAGTGCTTGATGGTTTTTGTGACTGCACCTGGGGACACTTTCAAAGTTTTCCCAATTTTTCGGACTGACTGACCTTCATTTCTTAAAGTAATGATGGCCACTTGTTTTTCTTTACTTAGCTGCTTTTTTCTTGCCATAATTCAAATTCTAACAGTCTATTCAGTAGGACTATTAGCTGTGTATCCATCTGACTTCTCCACAACGCAACTGATGTTCCCAACCCTATTTATAAGGCAAGAAATCCCATTTATTAAACCTGACAGGGCACACCTGTGAAGTGAAAACCATTTCAGGTGACTACCTCTTGAAGCTCATCAAGAGAATGCCAAGAGTGTGCAAAGCAGTAATCAAAGCAAAAGGTGGCTACTTTGAAGAACCTAGAATATGACATATTTTCAGTTGTTTCATACTTTTTTGATAAGTATATAATTCCACATGTGTTAATTCATAGTTTTGATGCCTTCAGTCATGAAAATAAAGAAAACTCTTTGAATGAGAAGGTGTGTCCAAACTTTTGGTCTGTACTGTATATTGATGATCTATCCTCAGGTGTCGAACCCCCACCGATCAGCTGTTTGAAGAGGAGGCGGCACGCCATGTGAATGCTCCTTCCTCTTCATTACACTTCACATCGTCACCTGTGAGGCGGTGGTGTAGTGTAATTAGAAGCACTTGCTCAATTCAAGTGAATAGAGAAAGTCCTTGTCTTTACCAGGAACCACCGAAACTTCCAAGACGATGGGCAGTGTAATGAAGAGGAAGCCGTATTCACATGGAGCAGCTGCTTGACAAGGGTGCAGGGTGTTGGACCCCGCCAATTTGATATTGATGACCTATCCTGAGGATAGGTCATGAATATATATGTTTCTGCACTACCCCTTTAAGACAGGATTACTAAATCTGCCCATAGTATTGTGCTTTGCCGGTGCAATTGCTGGATGTCACAGTTCATGTGTAAATTTGTTAGTTATGGTGCCTCCTGGCCTGACTGAACAATAGGCACCACATATTTACAAAGCCCTTTGGCATATATGTGTACTGTCCTCAACCAAGTGGTACCTCTCCAGTATTTGGTTCGCCTTTCAATAAAAAAAAGTGAAACATAACGTAAACCTGTTATTATAAAGGAAGAAGAAGTGACTGACCTTAGCCAAACAACAGCATATTTCATGTAGATGAAAATCCCTCCAGTCGTCCCTGTACGATGTGATTGCTATATAACAGTTACATCTCTCTAGTAAATCATATGGTATCTTAACATCCTGAAAAGGAAGCAAATAGGAAATTCATTATTTATTGCATTATCATTACAAATTTTTTCGTGACCCCGGGTCTCTAATGTTCTCATGATGTTTCGTTCGAGTCTATGAGAAAGAGCTATTTTCCTCTACAAATTTAATTGAACATTTATTAAGAATCAGGATTGATTGCAATCCTGATCCTATTGAAGCAAGAACAATTGTAACATCTGACAATATTATAGATTTCCAAGTGGCACACTTGAAAATCTTTATTACATGTCTAAATTTTAATTTACTTTGTGCCGCAGGTACTTGCACATAGATGGTCATGGAGTGCAAGAACTGAATCCTCTCGTGGCAAAAACTATACAATACAATGTGAGCAAAATTACAGTTGGGATATCATTATCCATACCGCACAGTGCAGGAAACAGAAGAAAATCTCATCTTCCAAAGGTCCAGAGTGAATGAAAAATCCTACATAAAAGCTGATGCCGCTAAATGGTTCAGAATTACACAAAATCTTGTGTTCTAGCTACACAAGTAGGGCAGTGGGAGATTAGGGAGGTTAACAAGTGGCTCCAGAACTGGTGTAGGAGGGAGTGGTTTGGGTTCCTGTAGAACTACAGTCACAGAAAATAATGCACTATAATAATAGATGCAAGCATAACATATGGACTAAGCCCTAACTCTATTGATAAAATCTGAGACACTTGGTCAATACATTTTGATCAAAACACATCTAAGCCCACCTACCTGGAGAACTAGACCAACTTCTCAGTCGGCTACAAGCTCTATCGTAGGGATGGGCTGCACCTCAATGGGGAAGGGGCAGCTGTTTTGGGGGAGAAGATGGCTAGAAGGTTGGAGGAGTGTTTAAACTAGGGACTGGGGGGAAGAAAATTAGATTATAGGAGGGTAAGATAGTGCAGATGGAGATCTGGGGCGAAGTAATGGAACTGAGGGAGGAATGGAAGGAGGGATTAGAACAGTTCAGAAGGAAAGTTGTAGGGTAAAAAATATACATAAACCTCTCAATTGTATGTATACTAATGCCAGAAGCCTGACTAATAGAACTGGGGAACTGGAATTAGTGATGTGTGAAGAGGACTATGACATAGAGGGAATAACTGAGACAAGGCTGTATGAGAGCTATGACTGGGCGGGTAATGTACTGTTTAGAAAGGATCGTCAAAACCGGAGAGGGGGAGGGGTCTGCCTTTATGTAAAGTCCTGTCTAAAGCCCATGCTCCAGGAAGATATAAGTGAGGGGCATGAACATGTAAGTCACTGTTGGTAGAAATACATGGAGGAAAAACAATAATAAAATACTAATAGGAGATTATTAAAAGCAATCTAATATACCAGAGTCCACAGAAAATCGTCTTCTAAATGAAATAGACGAGGTGGCAAATCATTAGTGTTGATCGCGAATATTTTAATCACAAATTTTTATCACAAATATTGGCACTTCAAGAATTTGCGAATATCTAGAATATAGTGTTATATCTTCGTCATCGTGAATATTCTAGATTTTTTTTCATCAGTACCCATGATCCCTCACTGCTCCTTGCTTGTGGGCCAATGAAAAGGCTGCAATATCTTTGAATTTAGGAATAGTGTTGATCGCGAATTTCCGTATCCAGAATTTTTATTGCAAATTTTCCAATTGACGATTTTTGCAATCAAGAAAATAATGACTGGAGATCACGAATTCTCGAATATATGACAAATATTCGCCTAAATATTCGTGAAATATCGTGAATTCGAATATTGCCCCTGCCGCTCATCACTGCAAATCATAATGAGGTGGGTATTATGGGGGGACTTCAACTACCCAGATATAGACTGGGAAACTGAAAGCTGTATATCTCATAAAGAAAATAGGTTCTTGGCAATAACCAAAGACAATTACCATTCGCAATTGGTTCAGGACCTTACTAGAGGGACAGCCACACTGGACTTAGTATTAATCAATAGACCTGACAGAACAACTGATGTGCAGGTTGGGGGACACTTGGGAAATAGTGACCATAAAGTAATAACCTTCAATTTATCATTCAAAAGAGTGTTTCTTCAGGGAGGAACAAAAATACCAGACTTCAAAAAAGCTAAATTTAGCCAACTAAAAGAGGCCATAGGCCTAACTAACTGGGACAAAGTCCTCAAAAATAAAAATACAGCCACAAAATGGGATATTTTTAAAAGCATCCTAAAATCTAATCGTGAGAGGTACATACCTTATGGGAATAAAATGTTAAGGAACAAGATTAAACCAATGTGGATTAATAGAACTGTGAAGAAGGCAATAAATGACAAAAAGAAAGCATTTAATTCACTAAAACAGGAGGGTAGTGAGGAAGCACTGAAAAACTATAAGGAAAAAAATAGAATATGTAAAAAACTAATGAAAGCGGCCAAACTAGAGACCGAGAGATTAATTGCCAAAAAGAGTAAAACTAACCCCAAAATGTTCTTCAATTCTATAAATGGTAAAAGGTATAAATCTGAAGGTGTCAGACCTTTTTTTCCTGATATTTAAGAACTCTATACTCACAGGGAGTGTTCCACAGGATTGGCACATAGCAAAAAAGGGTCCAAAAACAGAGCCCGGAAACTATAGGCCGGTAAGTATAACATCTGTTGTGAGTAAATGTTTGAAGGTTTTCTAAGAGATGCTATCTTGGAGCATCTCAATGAAAATAAGCAAATAATGTCATATGAGCATGGCTTCATGAGGGATCGGTAATGTCAAACTAATTTTTTTTTTCAATCAAATCGTTTTTATTGGTCAAATAAAATTGACTTATTATAAGACAGTACATGTCCTCATTTTTTCAAATCACCAATGCAAAATCAAAATAAAACATTAGCAAATGACAATATCATGAATATATCAGCACAAATCAGTGTACAATATAGGCATACAAGAAAAAGCTATTGCACAATTACCTGTCCACAACATAACTCCCCCCACCCCCCTCCCAGACAACCCCCCCTCCCAGACAACCCCCCATAGAACAGAGCGTGAAGATCACTAAAGCATCCTATATTACAACATGAGTATAAGACAACCATTCATTCCACAACTTCTCAAACTTCTGAGGACATCCTCTCTTAACAAACACCCCCCTTTCTAATGTCAACATGTTATGCACCTTTCTCACAAATTCCTCCGATGTTGGCGGACTCCCCTGGATCCACCTCTGCGCCACTAACTTCCTAGCCACATACATCAGCCTCCCCACTGCCACCTTAACCAGCTCACTCCCTCCAATATCTGTCACATAGCCCAGCACGCATACCTTGGGATCCTTTTGCAACCTCAACTCCAGATTGAGATTAATAAAAGCCAACACCCAGAAACCACTTATCACCGGACAAGACCAAAGCATATGCAGCAGATCAGCACCTTCCTCCATACACTTTGGACATTTGTCATTAGTTCTAACACCAACTTTCCGTAAAAACACCAGAGTTTTATATACTCTATGAATGATGAATAATTGCGACAGCTTGCCCTGCTCACTTAAAGACAAACTTTTGTAAATCTCTGTATGTCAGATATTCGAATTGGAATGGGTCTGATGTTCCAGGTGATGATCATTAGGGATGAATGCTGTGCATAGGGGTGGAATTCTAATCTATATCCCCCTCCTCCACCCACCTCCTGCATCGTCAGGAGTGGGAGTGAACTTAGCGCTAATGACATACACCCATACCCCTATTTATACCTGAGAACACCAGACGCACACCACTGCTACGAATAAGAACCTTTCGAAACACGTCAACAGCCTTACACCAGAGAGAATTTGTGTCCTGTATAGTCTGTGAACACTTGCTAAATAAAGACGGAGAATTTGACACTTCAAAACAAGTGAGTGCTGGAGTCTACATTTTCCAAAATTTTGCTGTACCTGTATAAGGAGGTTGAAAAACCAGGCACCGAGCACGCGGATATATTCCAATCGCAGATACAGTGAGCTGGTATTTCTACATTACATTTCTAAATCCTGCAAAGGTTTACTTTTTTCCGTGACTCACCGACCCGCTATGAAGCAAGTCCTCTCCGTATTCTAACAAATTCAAGTGAGCAGACTCAAAGGACTCCTCTCACTATACATATTCAGGTGTGGCTGATCTGTGTGAACTCTGCTATGGCCTTCTGCCTATCACCGGAACGAAGATCCAAAGCGGATCAGGTATTTTCTGACACTGATAAATATGTACCGCAAGAACTATCCAATGTTACTGATATATACCAACTGGAAAAAAATACTCAGTCAAGAGACAAGGCTTTGGTGGGATCATACCACACTGGTAAAATACCTGGAAAAAAATATGATTCCAAGAGGTTTCCGCATAAAAAAAATTCCAACCACCATTTTTTCTGAGCAATTTGTGCTAGAATGGAATCAAATATTATCGGACTGATCAACCAAATTAATGACACTCATTGTCAGATATGAAGGAGAAAAACTACAGGACCTACAAACAGATATTAATGCATTAAAACAGAAATTAAACAGGCCTGAAAATATACCGGATTATGAAACGTTACAAAACAATATCAGTGCCAATATAAAAGAAATGGAAGAGCATATCATCGAAATGAAGCATAAAAAATTCCAAGGAGACTTATATGATTATAAACATGACCTGACCAGATATATGAATGGGGCAGGAGAGAGAATCCCTTCTCTACCCCCAAAATCCATTCTAAAAAAGAAAAAAACAAAACAAAAAAGGCAAAGGACAAGGATATTCATCAAAAGTGAATTTTTCATCTGAATTAGATACTATGGAACTTAGCGATTTATCCCAGGATTCCACACAGGAGCTTCCTCAAGAAAGAGTAAATGAAATAATAAGATCCAAAACCTCATACTATAAAAAGAACAAACCGAATAAGAACTACTACTTAACTCCAGCAAAAAACGAGTCCGGAGAGCGGGACGCAAACATAGGAAAAGGACATTCAAATGGCAACCCGACAGAAGAGGAGGTAACTAATGTACCTATAGCCGAGGAAAAAAGTAACAATGATGTAATAAATTTGTCCCAAGAGACTTTAACTCAAGAACAAATATGTGTATTGAGATTGGGTTTGAATTTCGTGCCGAGTGTGAATTTTGATCTATTTATGACATTGCTGGACGTAAACAGATTTATCAGACAATTGACAGTAGTTAGACATTTTTTTATGTTGATCCCCCAGGACATCCCAACAAGCGTGTCGGATACTCCAACCATACATAATCAATACACTGGTATGGAATTTCAAGAGCAATTAACTCTGGCATGTTGGAGGATCTCCAGAGGGACAGCGAACAGGAGATAAATCATCCCATAATGCAAAGTTTCAGAACATCTAACCCTCATTTTTACCCGCTAATGTCTCGCGCTCCAAATATGGATTTGTTTCAGGAACTAGTCGAAAAGGAATTAAAACAGGTGCATGATACCCTCAAGGACGCCAACATATCCCACAATGTCTCCAAAAAAACAAAAACAAGCTCTTAAAGAGCTATCAGATAATAAAAAAAATAATAATAAAAATGGCAGACAAAGGGGGATCTGTTGTCGTCCTTGACAGAGATGTATACTATAATCAAATAATGAAAATTTTGGGAGATTCTGCTATATATATCAAACTCCCCTCAAACCCTATTGTGAAATATCAAATAGAATATATACAGATTCTGAAGATAGGTCTAAATCATGCATTTGTATCACAAAAACAATATGACTATATGAATGTGCACTTACCTCGATCATGCACAAAGTTCCCAAGATTCATAAAAATAAAAATCCGCCACCCTTGCGCCCTATAATTAGTGGCATAGGGTCTCTAACAGAAAGACTTGGTAATTGGCTGGACTGTGTGATCCAACCCATGGTTAAGAGTATACCGGGTTACATCAGGGACATATCAAAAGTTCTCAGGTCATTCTATAACAAAAAATGGAAATCAGAATATAAATGGCTTACAATAGATGTGGTGGCACTATATCCCTCAATTCCACATGCCATTGCAGCAGAAGCTCTAGAGTTCCATCTACACAAATATAGTGGATATGGGGATGACTTCATAAACTATGTCCTTGATGTAACCATGTTCCTCATGTCTCATAATTATTTTGCATTTGATAATATGTTTTATCTTCAATCAAAGGGAGTTTCAATGGGGGCTAAATACTCCCCAGCCCTGGCTAACCTAACCATGGCTTACTGGGAGGAAAAATTTATATATAGTACCGACAATCCCTATGCTCACTGTCTGAACTAGTACGGCAGGTACATCGACGATTTGCTCATAATATGGAGCGGCGAGGTGCCTGCCGTACAAGAGTTCATACAGTATTTACAAAATAATACCTATAACCTCAAATTTACATATAATGAGGATGATAACCCAGGATGATAAACTTCTTGGATCTAAAACTTACGGGCATCCCGGACAAAATTATCCAAACAGAAACATACAGAAAGGAGATTAAAGAGAACACGATTTTACGGGCAGATATTCCTCACTCACACCATACCATCAAATCTATCCCAGTGGGTGAATTTATACGGGCCAGGAGAAACTGCAATACAAATACAATTGAAGCTTTCAAGGAGGAATGTTATACAATATGGATGCGCCTTTTAGAAAGAAAATATCCAGAATGGATGATCTCAAGAGGCCTCCAAATAGCAAAAAACAAAACTAGGGAATTTTTGTTGTTCAACAATAACAAAAATAACCCTAAAAATATAACTGCAAAAAAATACCCAACATATAGTAACAATAAATTTATTTATTTTTTTAAATAATAAAATTAAAAAAAATTATTACAAAGACAGATGTACAAAGGGTGAGACAACAGAAGATAATAAGAATAAAACTACACAACCTACCCTGGTATTAACATACAGCCGTCAATACAATACAATTCAAAATATAATAAAAAAATACCTTCCGGTATTATATGAAGATAATATATTGGATACCGTATTAAAAGAGGGCTGTAGAATAGTATCAAAAAGACCTCCAACAATAGGAAACTCTTTGTCCCCGTCAATGTTTGTACGGGAAATTTATCCACACACAGACATATGGTTGACATATAAGGGGTTCACACGCTGCGGCAGTCAGCGACGCCGCACCTGCAATTATGTGCAAAATACAAAAACGTTCTCCAACTCAGATCACACACAGACACACAATATCAAGTCCTATATCAACTGCAATTCAAAAGCAGTAGTCTATGTGATCTGGTGTGAACAATGCGATAAAATGCATATAGGGTGCACTATAAGAAAATTCAAAAATAGAATTTTAGAACACCTAAACTATATAGACAATCCCTCATATACCAATATATCAAATGCGGCAAAACATTTTATCGACAAACATAATCGCAGCCCGAAGCATTTTAAAACATATGCCATAAAACATGTTAAAACCTCTATTAGAGGAGGAGATATCAGACATCAAGTAAATTTGAGAGAGGCTTTTTGGATATTTAAATTAGAAACAAGGTATCCAAAAGGATTGAACATGAGGAGGGAAATTATGCATTTTTATTAAGGGCGCATCTCTTTTCCCACCCCATGCTCAAATTTATACCCATATGAATACAAATCGGGTAAACTATGGATGTCTTATACTTCTCCTACAAAAACCATAATATTAACCTGTTTCATTAATGAAAGCCAAATTCAGAAGTAATGCAATCCCAATGGGAATAGGTATCTATAAGTTGCAGGAGATCCATTAGCAGAGTTCTTTCCTTCCCCTCCCTTTCTTTTATCTGCATGATACATAGCTTTTATTATGTTAGAAGAGATAATGAGTACATACTGAATTATGAATGTTTATTGCAATCTCATTGGAATGTTTTTAATGCAAACTTTTGTAAATCTCTGTATGTCAGATATTCGAGTTGGAATGGGTCTGATGTTCCAGGTGATGATCATTAGGGATGAATGCTGTGCAAAGGGGTGGAATTCTAATCTATATCCCCCTCCTCCACCCACCTCCTGCATCGTCAGGAGTGGGAGTGAACTTAGCGCTAATGACATACACCCATACCCCTATTTATACCTGAGAACACCAGACGCACACCACTGTTACGAATAAGAACCTTTCGAAACGCGTCAACAGCCTTACACCAGAGAGAATTTGTGTCCTGTATAGTCTGTGAACACTTGCTAAATAAAGACGGAGAATTTGACACTTCAAAACAAGTGAGTGCTGGAGTCGACATTTTCCTAAATTTTGCTGTACCTGTATAAGGAGGTTGAAAAACCAGGCACTTCCAATCGCAGATACAGTGAGCTGGTATTTCTACATTACATCTCACTTAAAGACACTCTGGGAACCGCCTCCAGTATATCCTCCCATTGATCTTTAGAAATGTCCCCCAGATCATCCTCCCATTTCCTCATCCTCGTAAGTGGGAACCCTATTAAAAATGTATCTAGTAAAAGAGTATATACCTGCGATATCAGTCCTCTCTTCCCCCCAACCGGGAGAACCACTTTGTGAACCACATCATTTTAGCTATAGTACACCCTTTCCTAACCGTGACATCATAGGTGTGCCTCAGTTGCAAATACTGATAAAATCAAACCTTGGGGATATTAACCGCCTCCGGACCACCTAACGCAGATCCGCGGCAGCTTCAGGCAGAATGACGCATATACGCGTCATCTCGCGAGACGCATTTCTTCCAGGGGGGTCGCGTCATCAGCTTGCCAGCCAATGATCGTGGCTGGCAAGATGATGATTTTTGAAAAATCCAATGAGAAGCCAGATAACACATCATATTAGTAAATATGATGTGTTATATGGCTTCCCTGCTCCTCTGCTGGTCCTTTTGGTCGGTTGGTTCCAGCAGAGGAGCAGGCTTCACAGTGAGTAGCACCAACAGTACACTTTAGCCCCAGATCACCCCCTGCACCCCAATTAACCCTTTGATCACCCCTTTGATCGCCCCTGTCAATCACTAGTGAAAGGAAAAAAGTGATCAGTGTAAACTGTTGCTTTTTTTTTCACTGGTATTGACCGTTAGGTTTTAGGATAGTTTAGGCCCCTTGGTTAGGTAGTTTAGCGATCAGTTAGCGCCCAGCCCACCGCACCGCAGTCCCTTATTCGCTGATTAGCGTATCGCTAATCAGCTTTTGTACTTTTATAGTATCTGTAAGTGATCAAAACTGATCACAGTCAGATGTATAATAGTATTAGTGTCACCTTAGTTCGCCCTCCACCCAAAACGCAGTGTTTGCCCGATCAGGCCTGATCGGTCGCCCACACGTGCGTTCACCCACGCCCGCCCCGCCGCGGTGACAATTTTTTTTTTTTATCACTGCACATTCACTTTACACGCGCTGCGGCGATAAAAAAATCTGTTTTGATATTTTTTATCAACCGCAGCGGCCTCCGGTACTTCGCTAGCCTCCCATTTGTAAGACAGGCTTGCTTTTTTTCTTGGGTAGTCTCAGGGAATACCCCTAAATTTAGTTGCCCAAATGTCAAACAGTGGGTATTCTTCTGAAGAGGCCTACAGGCTTCTGACCCAGTCGGATGAGGAATGGGAACCCTCATCTGACGAATCTAGCGGGTCAGAATATGAACCTGTAGGAAGCAGTGGCAGTCTGACTCAAAGTTCGGACGAGGAGGTTGAGGTCCCTGATAGCACCAGGCGTACCCGGCCCCGTGTCGCTAGACCATAGGTTGCGCAGGATCCGCTTCAAGGGCAGCAGAGTGGGGCTGGCGCTGTCGGATTACGTGGTGAGGCATACACCAGCAGCGCAGCCCTCCCTGGACCTAGTACCAGCACTGCCGTACAACATGGTGAAGTGGCGAGCACCAGAAGGGCAGTTGAAGCTGGTACGGTGGCACGTGCAGTAGTTACCCCGTCGCAGCCACCGCACAGACAGGCCCGTAGACCCCCTAGAATCCCTGAGGTGCTGGCAAATCCTGATTGGCAGTCCCCAACTTCAGCCGCACCTGTAGTTCCCCCTTTCACCGCCCAGTCTGGAGTTCGGGTTGAGACAGCTCAGATCGGTTCGGCCCTGGGATTTTTTGAGCTGTTCTTGACTGCGGAGCTCTTGGACATAGTCGTGGCAGAAACAAACCGGTATGCCACACAATTTATAACCGCCAACCCGGGAAGCTATTATGCCCAGCCTTTCCGGTGGAAACCAGTCCAAGTTTCCGAAATTAAAACTTTTCTGGGCCTTCTCCTCAACATGGGTCTAACCAAAAAGCATGAATTGCGGTCATATTGGTCCACGAACCCAATTCATCACATGCCCATGTTCTCTGCTGCCATGTCCAGGGCACGATTTGAGGCCATCCTGCGTTTCCTGCACTTTAGCGACAACACCACCTCCCGTCCCAGAGGCCACCCAGCTTTTGACCGGCTCCACAAAATTCGGCCCCTCATAGACCACTTCAACCTGAAATGTGCAGATTTGTATACCCCAGAGCAAAACATCTGCGTAGACGAGTCCCTAATACATTTTACCGGGCGCCTTGGCTTCAAACAATACATCCCAAGCAAGCGCGCCCGGTATGGGGTCAAATTGTATAAGCTCTGTGAAAGGGCCACAGGCTATACCCACAAATTTCGGATCTATGAGGGAAAAGATCAGACCCTGGAGCCGGTCGGTTGCCCTGACTACCTGGGGAGCAGTGGGAAGACAGTCTGGGACTTGGTGTCACCCTTATTCGGCAAGGGGTACCATCTTTATGTGGACAATTTCTACACAAGTGTGGCCCTCTTCAGGCATTTGTTTCTAGAACAGATTGGCTGCTGTGGCACCGCGCAAACTAGTCGCGCGGGCTTCCCCCAACGGCTCGTTACCACCCGTCTTGCAAGGGGGGAGAGGGCTGCCTTGTGTAACGAAGAACTGCTCGCGGTGAAATGGAGAGACAAGCGTGACGTTTACATGCTCTCCTCCATTCACGCAGACACGACAATCCAAACTGAGCGAGCAACCAGTGTCATTGAAAAGCCCCTCTCAGTCCACGACTATAACCTTCACATGGGAGGGGTGGACTTCAATGACTAGATGTTGTCTCCGTATTTAGTTTCCCACAGAACCAGACGCTGGTATAAGAAGGTGTCTGTATATTTGATTCAATTGGCTCTGTATAATAGTTTTGTTCTCTACAGTAAGGCTGGGAGAACAGGATCCTTCCTCAAATTTCAGGAAGAGATCATCGAGAACCTCCTGTACCCAGGAGGTTCTGTGGCCCCATCCACCAGTGTAGTTAGCCGTCTACACGAGCGACATTTCCCCAATGTCGTTGCCGGTACCTCAACCCAACCGTCACCCTGAAAAAGATGTCGTGTCTGTAGCAGGAGTGGAATAAAGCGTGACACCCGCTATTTCTCTCCTGACTGCCCTGACCACCCTGCCCTATGCTTAGGGGAGTGTTTCCGGAAGTACCACACACAGGTACACCTAGCATAGGGATCACATCTCACCAGGACAGGCACACAGGGCTATTAGGGCCCATTCACACAGAGCTGCTGCAAACCTCTCCTTTCACCTGGGACAAATTGCATAACACACTTCGCCACATCTTTGGGCGATTTGCGCTTTGCACATTGTGCCATGGGGAAGGAGAGGTTTGTCCTATAAAGGTAAAAAAATAAAAATCACCAGTAAGCAAAAAGGTTAATGTTCAGTTCAAAAAGTTAAAGTTTATATGTTCTGTTCAAAAGTTAATAAAATGATTGCGTTGCGGCCTGGTTTTTTCTTTTGGTTTTTTTACCTTCCAGGTGGACCAACCGATCGACTAGCTGCAGCACTGATGTGCATTCTGACAGAAGCATTGTGCTGCTGTCAGATTACACACAAGTCGGTGTATGCGGCGCTGCAAGACGAGATTTCTCCTCTGCAGTAAAAGATACGTTTGCCGAGGCATATGAGCTGAGGAGGAGGCAGTGTTCCTATGCTTTGGCAAACACTTTGTATATAAAAAAAATAAAAATTATCCCGGCAATGATTTATTCATCCACATCGATTGATGTGAATGGAGAAATCTGGTTTGCCAGGGCATACGAGCTAAGTGGGTATGGATGTTGGGCGGAGCTCCTATGTCCTGGCAGACGCTTTTCCCCTCCTTTTTTTTTTGGGCAGAGATTTTTTCATCCACATTGATCAATGCGAATGAAGAAATCTGTGCCGTTCATTTTTTTCTTTCAGCCCAGAGGCTGAACGGAAAAAAAAAATCTCATTACCTGCATGCTCAATATAAGGAGAATAGCAGAAACTCCTAATGCTGGCCATACATGTAATGATTGCGGAGACCCTCAAATGCCAGGGCAGTACAAACACCCCACAAATGACCCCATTTTGGAAATAAGACACCCCAAGGTATTCGCTGAGGGGCATATTGAGTCCATGAAAGATTGAAATTTTTGTCCCAAGTTAGCGGAAAATGAGACTTTGTGAGAAAAAACAACAAAAAAATCAATTTCCAGTAACTTATGCCAAAAAAAAATAAAAATTCTATGAACTCGCCAGGCCCCTCATTAAATACCTTGGGGTGTCTTCTTTCCAAAGTGGGGTCACATGTGGGGTATTTTCACTGCCCTGGCTTTTTAGGGGCCCTAAAGCGTGAGAAGAAGTCTGGGATCCAAATGTCTAAAAAGGAATTTGGGCACCTTTGCGCATCTAGGCTGCAAAAAAGTGTCACACATGTGGTATAGCCGTACTCAGGAGAAGTTGGGGAATGTGTTTTGGGGTGTCATTTTACATATACCCATGCTGGGTGAGATAAATATCTTGGTCAAATGCCAACTTTGTATAAAAAAAATTGAAAAGTTGTCTTTTGCCAAGATATTTCTCTCACCCAGCATGTAAAATGACACCCCAAAACACATTCCCCAACTTCTCCTGAGTACGGCGATACCAGATGTGTGACACTTTTTTTGCAGCCTAGGTGGGCAAAGGGGCACACATTCCAAAGAGCATAACTTGCGACAAAAATAAAAAATTATTTGAACTCGCCATGCCCCTCACGGAATACCTTGGGGTGTCTTCTTTCCAAAATGGGGTCACTTGTGGGGTAGTTATACTGCCCTGGCATTTTAGGGGCCCATATGTGTGAGAAGTAGTTTGCAATCAAAATGTGTAAAAAATGGCCTGTGAAATCCGAAAGGTGCTCTTTGGAATGTGTGCCCCTTTGCCCACCTTGGCTGCAAAAAAGTGTCACACATGTGGTATCGCCGTATTTAGGAGAAGTTGGGGAATGTGTTTTGGGGTGTCATTTTACATATACCCATGCTGGGTGAGATAAATATCTTGGTCAAATGCCAACTTTGTATAAAAAAAATGGGAAAAGTTGTCTTTTGCCAAGATACTTCTCTCACCCAGCATGGGTATATGTAAAATGACACCCCAAAACACATTCCCCAACTTCTCCTGAGTACGGCGATACCAGATGTGTGACACTTTTTTGCAGCCTAGGTGAGCAAAGGGACCCACATTCCAAAGTGCACCTTTCGGATTTCATCGGTCATTTTTTACAGATTTTGATTGCAAACTACTTCTCACACATTTGGGCCCCTAAAATGCCAGGGCAGTATAACTACCCCACAAGTGACCCCATTTTGGAAAGAAGACACCCCAAGGTATTTTGTGATGGGCATAGTGAGTACATGGAAGTTTTTATTTTTTGTCACAAGTTAGTGGAATATGAGACTTTGTAAGAAAAAAATTAATAAATAAATCATCATTTTCCGCTAACTTGTGACAAAAAATAAAAAGTTCTATGAAAAAAAAAAGTTCAATGCCCATCAGCGAATACCTTATGGTGTCTACTTTCCGAAATGGGGTCATTTGTGGGGGTTTTCTACTGTCTTGGCATTGTAGAACCTCAGGAAACATGACAGGTGCTCAGAAAGTCAGAGCTGCTTCAAAAAGCGGAAATTCACATTTTTTTACCATTGTAAACGCTATAACTTTTACCCAAACCATTTTTTTTTTTGCCCAAACATTTTTTTTTTTTTTATCAAAGACATGTAGAACAATACATTTAGCGAAAAATGTATATATGGATGTAAAAATGTCAGCAGCAAGTGAGAAGAAAAGGAGGTAAAATTCATTTGGGTGATAAGTTGCATGACTGAGCAATTAACGGTGAAAGTAGTGTAGTGCAGAAGTGTAAAAAGTGGCCTGGTCATTAAGGGGGTTTCAGCTAGGGGTGTTGAAGTGGTTCAATTCCTGCTGCAAACCCTGAAAAGATTTAAATACATTACCCTCAGTCAGTTGACCTATCCTCATCACCCCAAAAGATTCCCAATTCCGGAGCCCTGACAGAGATAAGAATTCTGGCAACAAGTTATTATTTTGAAATGGGGAAAGCTCACCAACACCGCCCACACCCCTAATCAGTTTCACCTTCGCCCAAACTTTTTTCATAAGTTCAATGAGCAATGCCTTCTCTCTCCCCACATGCATTCCTGAACCTTCCAGTATACCCATGAGATCCCGACTGCACAACCAGTGCTGCAGTATCCTTCCTGTCACATCCGGCAGCTGGAAGTTAATCCAGCCCTTAAAGTGCTGACACTGGGAGGCTAAGAAATAAATCCAGGCATTAGGAACAGCCAAACCTCCTTCAGTCTTGGGGTATTGCAGTGTCTCCAGCTTAATCCTAGCTTGGCCGTACTTTCAGATAAGATCTCTAAGCATAGAATGTATTTTTCGAAATCTATCCAAAGGAATCCACACAGGGGCATTATTCAATACATAAAGCAACTGGGGCATCATCACCATTTTTAACAGGTTAACTCTACCCACTAACGATAAAAAGAGTCTACACCATGTCCTTACCTTCAGCCTAAAAGTAGCTAGTAACGGGATTAAATTAAGTTCTTCAAAGTCCAACAGTCTAGGTGTTATATACAACCCTAAATATTTAAATTTTTCTACCCAGGGTACTAAACTATTAACTTGCCCACCTGAAAGGGCCTGTCCATCAACCGGCATCAAAGCAGACTTCTGCCAATTTATCCGAAGCCCAGAGAAGCCCCCAAATCTATCAATTAGAGCCATGGCCGCATCCAAAGAATTCCCAGTGTCGCCCAAGAATAACATAGTGTCATCAGCATATATAGCCACTTTATTTTGCATCACACCATATCTAAACCCCACAATATGAGGTGACAGGCGAATAAGGGCCGCAAGTGGCTCAATTGCGGGAGCAAACAGCAAGGGCGACAGTGGGTACCCCTGTCTGGTGCCTCTGGCCAAGGCAAAACTATCCGACAGCCCCCCATTAGCTCTAATTCTCGCACTCGGGCTTGAGTACAACACCTTCATCCACCGAATAAACAGTGCACCGAAGCCCATGACCTCAGGATCCCCCACAAGTAGTTCCATTCAACACTGTTGAACGCCTTGGCGGCATCCAACGCAAGTAAAGCCCTATCCCCACAGTTATTGGCCAGAATATTCAAGCTCGCATACAATCTGCGGATATTTATAGCAGTCGATTTCCCAGGCATAAAGCCTGTTTGATCCGGGTGCACAATAGTCAGAATCACTCTGGACAACCTGTTCGCCAGCACCTTCGCCAGGAGCTTCACATCCGCTGTCAAGAGCGAAATTGGTCTATAAGAATCAGGAAGTTTGGGATCCTTCCCAGACTTAGGAATAACTACGATGATAGCTTCCTGCATAGAATGTGGTAGCGAACCTGCCTCCAGGGAGTATTCAAGGACCTTGAGCAACTCTGGGAGGAGTACCCCCTGTAGCTTTTTATATACCTCCACTGTTAAGCCATCTGCCCCCGGAGCCTTACCATTTGCCATCTCCCCAAGAGCTGCCTCTAACTCCTCCAGTGAAATCGGCTCTTCTAATCTCTCCCTATCTTCGTCTGACAACACTGATAACTGTGCCTCAGCCAAGAAGGCGGACAGGGCCTCCTCAGAGCTAGAGACAGTGGAAGCGTATAGAGACATATAAAAACCTTTTAGAATGTCTAATATCCCTTTTCGGTCCTGCAACTATTCCCAGTTCCATCCCTCAGTTCCTGTATACAGGAGGAGCCCCTCTGTGCCTGAGAAACCACCGACAGCAGATGACCAACTTTCTCCCCCTCCTCAAAAGATCTTTGGCGGTAAAAGCTACGTTTCCTCTCTGCGGCATGCAATAAATTACACCTCAACTGCTCCTGAGCTACCGCCAGCGCCTCACTATTAACCATGGTAGGGGATCTACCAAACATCCATTCGGCCTCCGCCACTTGCACATGTGCCTTGACATCCGCCTCTCTGGACTTAGATTTATGCTTACTAATTTCTTTAATCAGTACCCCCCTCAAGAACGCTTTCATGGCATCCCAGACTCCGTGTATTGAAGCCGTCCCTCCATTGATAGCAAAGAACTTCCTGACCTCCAGAGAAACCCCGGATAAGTCACCTAGTACATTTAGCCAATGTGGGTTGCATTTCCACAGCCTCGGTCTCTGTCTGAGCACCCCCAGGCACATGTCAATTTGCACCAAAGAATGGTCAGACAACGACCGAGGGTGATAGACAACACCCCTAATCAGTGGTAGCATAACATCATTAACCAAAGCCAGGTCTATGCACGATAGTGAATGATGTGTAGCCGATCTACACGAAAATGTACGCCTATTAGGGTTACGCAGTCTCCATACATCAAATACACCAGTTTCATTCATAATATTCTTTAAAGCAACACTCCCCGGTGATCCACTTGATCCTTCCACGCGACATCTATCCAAGGAGTCATTCACCGTGCAATTGAAGTCCCCCACTAGTAACCACGGTAATCCAGGGAAGCCCGCCACAAAGGTCATAATCTCTCGTATCAGGGGAGAGGCAAACGGTGGAGGCACATACGCTGACACCAACACCACCTGAATCCCATCAATCTTACACACAATAAATACATACCTGCCCTCAACATCCACACATTGCTGCATATGTTCATATCTAATACTTTTATGCACAATCACACTTACACCCCTGGAGTGAGAGGAATAAATTGCATGTACCGCATGGCCCACCCAGTTCTTGTTCAGCCACTGCGCATTATCATTTGTCAAATGCGTTTCCTGGAGGCAACATATGGCTGGCTGAAACCGCCCCAAATATTGAAATATACACTGCCGTTTCCGTGCATCTGCCATACCTCTCACGTTCCAGCTCAACACTTTAATCACCTGTGTCATGGTAAAACGATGCGATATATCTGGATCTCACACTCCACTCAAATATCATCCGCTCAGAGTTCACGCCCCTAACCCAACCCCTACCTGTCTCCCTACCCCCCCATCCCCCTCCCCACTAATCCGGTTACTGTAAACAATTACTTTAGTTTCCCCCACACCTACATTCAGCTCTAAAACAGGGCAATCCGTATCCACTTTGCCCACTAATGAACAATAATCAATACTGATTCCAACACACTCCCTCAGGTAGAGAATCCTCTCCACAACTTGGAAACACATTTCAATCCCCCAACCTCCTACTCCCGCCTCAGGATCTACCATGCGGTAGCAACACACTTAACTGGTGTAACATTAAAGTGACATTAGGGTGCAAACACATGTATAAAATAAACCCAAAAAGCAAACTGCTTCCTTCAAGTGTCCAGGGCTCCACTTCTCAGTTGCCGCTCGTGGACTTCCAGCCACTGTGCCGCTTCCTCTGGATCCTCCAAAAATCTGGTGGATCCCAATGCCACCACTCGCAATTTAGCCGGGAACAACATGGCTTATGGGACCTGCAACCCTCTAAGCCTTTTCTTGATATCAATAAACCGGCTCCTCCGCCGCTGCACCTCATTCGAATAATCTGGAAAGATGGACACTCTGACCCCGTTCAGGACCATCTCATCATTGTCCCTGGATTGACGCAGGATAGTGTCCCGATCTTTAAAATGTAAAATCTTCGCCAGTATGGGGCGAGGAGGCCTGCCTGGCGTGTGCACCCGCTCAACCGCGTAGAGGGAAGATAGGCCCTTCTCATAAAATAACTGGTACAACCATTTCTCCACAAATTCAGTGGCATTGGCCCCCTCCGTCTTCTCTGGCATCTACCTCACAAGTTTTTTTTTGCCTTCCTCTGGATTAACTTGCAGGATAACAGGCCAAACTAGATGGACAAATGTCTTTTGTCGGCCTTATATAATATGTTACTATGTTACCATATCAATCCCCTTTATCAGTATTTTGTGGAAACAGGTATATAAAACCCAATAATGAGTATTTGCTGGAAGCTGGTAAATCAAACCCCTTAATTAATATTTGGTGGAAACCGGTGTATCACAGGCCTCAATCAATATTTGGTGGAAGCCGGTATATCAATACCCTGTATCAGTATTTTGTGGAAAAAAGTATATAGAACCCAATAATGAGTATTTGCTAGAAGCTGGTATATCAAACCCCTTAACCTCTTGGGGACACATGACGTACTGGTACGTCATGTGTAGTTCCGATCATCGCCGCGCGGCGGGCGGTGATTGGAACTGGGTGCCTGCTGAAGTCAATCAGCAGGCACCATGGGACAATGCGCAGGGGGGTCTAGTGACCCCCCGCATAGGCGATGGCGGCAAAGCGCAGGTCAATTCTGGTGACCCGATAACCCGAAACATGATGGTGATCGGTAGTGTGATAATACACCACCAATCACCATCCTGCGATCCTGACATCACCTCTCAGGATCGCTTCTGATTGGCTGCAGGGCGGGCGGGAGGTTCAAGTTATTGCAGCTCTCCTCTCCTCTTCCTTTCTGCGTCAGGGAGCGAGGAGAGAGAAGCCTGCAATCGGATCTCCTGACCCAGCACCCCCATCTGTGCCCAGCACACCCTTCTGACCCTTCACAGTGCCATCTGGCACTAAAAGGTATTTAGGGAAAGGTTATGGGACAGGTTAGGCAGGGATATTCAGGGAAAGTTTAGTGAAAAAAAAAAAAAGTTTTAACTGTTGCATCACCCTAATCGGGTGTTTGGGGTCCACAGCACAGCTGTGTGACCCTAGACCCCCCAGGGGTACTGCAGCTTGACCCCTGCTCTCCCCACACACACATTTTTTGGGGTTCAAGCAGTTTATTTTTTATGCGTACGCTGACTGTGGCCGGCACTCTTAGCGTGTTAGCACACCCCACCGCTGATCAGCTTCGGACGGCTGATCAGCAATTTAAAATTTTTATTTTTTTACATTTTTTGGCCTTTTTTTCTGTTAGTTTTAGGGATAAATACGCGAACACTCGTGCCCCCACACACATGCACACTAAATAAAGATTTCCACGCACGCACAGACACACTCACTTATTGCCCTCAGGATGTTCTCGGCCGAGGAGGCATACGGCCTGCTTGCCTCTGACTCCGAGAGCCCCAGTGAGTATGAGGATGACCCCACTTTCCTTTTGTCATCTGCATCCTCTTCATCATTTAGCGATGATGATGAGCCCCCAAGGTGGTGGAGACGCCGCAAGGGGACCGCCATGCTAAGGACCCTGTGGCCCACACCAGTACGAGAAGCTCTGGGGCTCGTACTAGTTTTCCGGCCCACCAGTTAAGTCCACCGGAGCCCCCTACCAGTGAACTTGCATGGTGTACCCTAGAGCTTTTTGAGCCTGCGATTCCCGATTTTGTTAGTCAAGCAGGAATCCAGATTCCCACAGTGGGCTTTACTGAATATGACTATTTTAGTCTTTTTTTCAGTGACCACTTTGTGAATCTGATGGTGGAGCAAACGAACTTGTACGCCTAACAGTTCATTGCTCAACACCCGGGCTCCTTTTTGGCTAGTGCCGGTGGCTGGACTGCGGTCAGTGCAGCCGAGATGAGGATGTTTTGGGGCCTCGTGCTGCACATGGGCCTAGTCAAAAAACCCAGTGTCAGGCATTACTGGAGTGGGGACGTCCTCTACCAGACCCCACTTTACAGTACGGCCATGACACGTACCCGGTGTGAGGCCATCCGGAAATGCCTGCATTATGCAGATAATGCAGCATGTCCCCCCCAAGGTGATCCTGCCTATGACTGCCTGTACAAAATCAGGCCAGTCATCGATCACTTTGGGGCCAAATTTCTGGAGGCCTATGTACCTGGAAGGGAGGTCGCGGTTGATGAGTCTTTCATTGCTTTCAAGGGGAGACTCATTATCCGCCAGTATGTTCCCTCTAAGCGGGCGAGGTATGGCGTGAAGCTGTACAAACTTTGTGAGAGTACCTCAGGGTACACTTACAAGTTTTGTGTGTACGAGGGGCGAGATTCTCGTATTAAACCCCCAGAATGTCCCCCCACTCTGGGTGTTAGCGGGAAACTTGTGTGGGACCTTATGCACCCACTGCTAGATAAGGGTTACCACCTGTACGTGGATAACTTTTATACTAGTATCCCCTTGTTCCAGTCCCTTGCCGCCAGATCCACGTCCGTTTGTGGGACCGTGAGGAAAAATCAACGCGGCCTCCCTACCCACCCCCTCCAGGTACCTATCCCTAGGGGTGAGACCCGTGCCCTTACCAGTGGAAACCTGTTGCTGGGAGGGATTTCCATGTACTGTCCACAATTCACGGTAACAGCATCACCCCTGTCCCTGTGCGAGGTACCGCGGCAACGGTGCTCAAGCACGATTGTATCGTCAACTACAAACGGTATATGGAAGGAGTTGATCTCTCTGATCAAGTCCTCAAGCTATATAACACCATGCGCAAAACCCATGCATGGTACAAAAAAGTTGCGGTCTACTTAGTACAGGTTGCCTTGTACAACTCTTTTGTGCTGTCCTAGAGAGCTGGCAACACAGGGAAATTCCTCCAGTTCTATGAGGCAGTCCTCAAGGCCCTGATCTTTTCTGACCGGGAAAGAGCAGGCCGGAGTTCCTCGGGAACTGGAGGCGCCCGGATCGTCCCTAGCGAACACTTTCCAAGTGTAGTCCCCCATACTGGAAAGAAGGGACGGACCCATAAAAGGTGCAGAGTGTGTCACAGGAGGGGGATACAGAAGGACACCACCACTCAGTGTGACACGTGCCACAAACAATCGGAAAAAAAAACTATGGTTCTCAGACTTGAGACACTAAGGGCTCATGCACACAACAGTATTTTGTGTTCAGTATACTGGCTGTTTTTTTTTGTTCAGTATGCGGTACATATACTGAACCATTCATTTGAATGGTTCAGCAAAAAAAACTGAAGTGTCTCTGTGTGCATTCCTTTTCAGTATTTCCGTATTTCTGAAAAGTGAAAAGATAGAACATGTCCTATCCTCGACGGCAAATCACGGTGCTTGGCTCCATTCAAGTCAATGGGTCAGCAAAAAAAAAAACGGAACACATACGGAAATGCATCCGTATGTCTTCCGTATCCATTTCGTTTTTGCGGAACCATCTATTGAAAATGTTATGCCCAGCCCAATTTTTTCAATGCAATTACTGTATACTGTATATGGCATACGGAAAAACGAAACGGAAAAACGCAAAGAAAAGGGAAACACAACGAAAACAAAAAACAGATCCGTAAAAAACGGAACGCAAAACACTGAAAAAGCCATAATGTTGCCTTAAAACAAAAATTCTTTTTTCAAAAATATTATTTTGTAAAACTAAAATAAATAAAAATGTTGACATATTAGGTATTGCGGCATCCGTAAGAATCTGCTCTATAAAAATACCCCATGAACTAACCCCTCATATGAACACGGTCAAAAAAATTAAAAAGAAAAACTGCACAAAGAGGTATTTTTTTGTCGCCTTACATCACAAATAGTGTAATAGCAAGCAATCAAATAGTCATATGCCCCCCATAATAGTGCCAATAACACCATCCTCTCATCTTGCAAAAAATGAGCTTCTACCTAAGATAATCAGCTAAAAACAAAAAAAAAAACTGACTCAGACTATGGAGATACTAAAATGTTTTTTTTTTTGTTTATAAAAGGATAATATAGTGTAAAACCTAAATAAATACATAAAAGTAGACATATTAGGTATTGCAGCGTCCTTAAGAATCTGCTCTTTAAAAATGCCCCATGAACTAACCCCTCAGATGAAAACGGTCAACAAAATAAAATAAAAATGGTGCCAAAACAGCTTTTTTTTGCAAAGGCTGCAATATTAAGTACTTTGCCCAAAAAGGGTGTTTTTTTTAACCCTTTTAGGGATCGGGCTCATTTTCACCTTAAGGACCAGGCCAGTTTTACTTTATGTGTGAATAACTTTAAAACGCTTTTTCTTATCCAGGCTATTCCGAGATAGTTTTTTCTTCACATATTGTACTTCATGACACTGGTAAAATAGAGTAAAAAAAATAATTTACTTTTATAAAAAAATACCAAATTTACCAAAAATTTTGAAAAATTAGCAAATTTCCAAATTTCTATTCCTCTACCTTTATAATAGATAGTAATACCTCCAAAAATAGTTATTATTTTACATTCCCCATATGTCTACTTCATGTTTGGATCATTTTGGGAATGACATTTTATTTTTTGGGGACGTTACAAGGCTTAGAAGTTTACAAGCAAATCTTTAAATTTTTCAGAAATTTTCAAAAACCCACTTTTTAAGGACCAGTTCACGTCTGAAGTCACTTTGTGAAGCTTACATAATAGAAACAACCCAAAAATGACCCCATTCTAGAAACTATACCCCTCAAGGTATTCAAAACTGATTTCACAAACGTCGTTAACCCTTTACATGTTCCACAGGAGTTAATGGCAAATGGAGATACAATTTCAGAATTTCGATTTTTTGGGGGGGCAAATTTACAATTTTAAGCCATTTTTTCCAGTAACAAAGCAAGAGTTAACAGCCAAGCAAAACTCAATATTTATTTCCCCGATTCTGTAGTTAGCAGAAACACCCCATATGTGGCTGTAAACTACTGTTCAGGCACACGGTAGGGCGTAGAGGGAAAGGTGCGCCGTGTGGTTTTTGGAAGGCAGATTTTGCTGGACTGGTTTATTTACACCCCTCAAGGTATTCAAAACTGATTTTACAGACTTTGTTAACCCTTTAGGTGTTCCACAAGAGTTATTGGCAAATGGAGATGAAATTTTAAGAATTTAAATTTTTGGGCAAAGTTTCCAATTTAATCCATTTTTGCTAGTAACAAAGCAAGGGCTAACAGCGAAACAAAACTCTATATTTATTGCCCCGATTCTGTAGTTTGCAGAAAACCCCCATATGTGTCCGTAAACTACTGTACTGGCACACGGTAGGGCATAGAGAGAAAGGTGCGCCTTGTGGTTTTTGGAAGGCAGATTTTGCTGGACTGGTTTATTTACACCATGTCCCATTTGAAGCCCTCCTGATGCACCCCTAGAGTAGAAACTCCATAAAAGTGACCCCATTTTGGAAACTACGGGATAAGGTGGCCGTTTTGTTGGGACTATTTTTGGTTGCTCTATATTATATTTTTGTGAGGCAAGGTTACCAAAAATAGAAATTCTGAAATTTCATCTTCATTTGCAATAAACTGTTAAGGAACACCTAAAGGGCTAATAAAGTTTGAAAAATCTGTTTTGAATACCTTGAGGGGTGTAATTTCTTAGATGTGGTCACTTTTATGTAGTTTCTACTCTAGGGGTGCATCAGGAGTTCTTCAAATGGGGCATGGTGCCAAAAAAAAAGGCCATCAAAATCTGCCTTTCAGAAACCATACAGCGTTTGTTTCCTTCTGCGCCCTGCCGTTTGGTCATACATCAGTTTACGACCAAATATGGGGTGTTTCTGTAAACTGCAGAATCAGGGTAATAAAGTTTTGTTTGGTTGTTAACCCTTCCTTTGTTACTGGAAAAAACTGTTTAAAATTGGAAATTTGCCCCAAAAAAAGATGTTTTGGCACCTTTTTATTTATTTATTTATTTTTTTACCGTGTTCATCTGAGGGGTTAGGGGGTATTTTTTTAGAGAAGATTCTTTCGGACGCGACAATACCTAATATGGCTACTTTTTGTAAAATTTATTTAGGTTTTACACTATATTATCCTTTTATAAACAAAAAAAAAAACATTTTAGTATCTCCATAGTCTAAGGCCTAGTTCACACGAACGTTTTTTTTGCGGGTGTACGGGCCGTTTTTTTGTGTTCCGTATACGGTCCGTATACGGAACCATTCATTTCAATGGTTCCGCAAAAAAAACGGAATGTGTTCCGTATGCCTTCCGTTTCCGTTTTTCCGTTTTTCCGTTCCGTTGAAAGATAGAGCTTGTCCTATATTTGGCCGTAAATCACGGGTCGTTGCTCCATTCAAGTCAATGGATCCGCAAAAAAAACGGAACACATACGGAAATGCATCCGTATGTCTTCCGTTTCCGTTCCGTTTTTTCTGAACCATCTATTGAAAATGTTATGGCCAGCCCAATTTTTCCTATGTAATTACTGTAAACTGTACATGGCATACGGAAAAACGGAACGGAACAACGGAACGGAAACGGAAACACAACGGAAGTCAAAAACGGACCAACGGATCCGTGAAAAACGGACCGCAAAAAACTATAAAAGCCATACGTTCGTGTGAACTAGGCCTAAGAGTCAGTTTTTTTTTTTTTTTTTACTGATTTTCGTAGGTAGGGGCTCATTTATTGTGGGATGATAGGGCGGTTTTATTGGCACTATTTTGGGGGGCATATGACTTTTGGATCGTTTGCTATTACATTATTTGTGATGTAAGGTGACAAAAAAATACTTTTTTTGCACCGTTTTTATTTTTATTTTTTGACCGTGTTCATCTGAGGGGTTAGGTCATGGGGTATTTTTATAGAGCAGATTCTTACAGACACGGCGATACCTAATATGTCTACTTTTTACATTTATTTTAGTTTTACAAAATAATATTTTTGAAAAAACAAAATTTTGTTTTAGTGTCTCAAGTCTGAGAACCATAGTTTTTTTTTCCAATTGTCAGTGGCTAAATGGAATTAAAATTGGGGAAGTGGATTATAAATTTAGTACTCCATGGAAGTGTGGTACTCCCTGAAGAAAAGGTGGTACTCCTAAAAAGGACTTTGAGACAGATAACTGCACCGCAGAGCGGTAAATATATTTTTCCTTTTCTCACTAATACTTAAAACAGATAACTGCATCGCTGAGCGGCAAATATATTTTACTTTTGCCACCAATACACAACAAAAAGGGTTGTAATTTTCATACTTCACCTAACAACGGCTAATAAGCCCTTTTTTTCCCACTAATAAAACCCAAAAAATGCTTTTGAGCATATAACTGCACTGCACAAGGGCAAATAAAATGTATCCTTGTAATAAACCCTGATAACACCTGTATCAAACAGCACTTGTACCCTAATAAGAACGGTTTGCTGGAATTACAGAGCTGTATAATGGCAATTCGGATCCGCAGTCAGTGCAGCAAGGTGTAATCAGATTATTCCAATTACCCAGACTGTAACCTCCCCTACTGAACCCTGTTCAACAGAAATGCTGGCGGAATGATTCCTCCCTACTCTTTCCCTACACCTTGAGTAATCTTTCCCTGCGCTTGTAAATCGTTTTTTTTTCCCACCACAATCAAGTCTTTCCGGTCACTGTGCCTAGTCTCTCCCTGCACTAATTACGCTGGTGAATGGCAGAATCTAAGATGGCTGCCGTATTTGTAGGGCTGTGACATCACAGGGCTGGCTGGCTGCTGACTAGCTGCATGCATGTCAGTATGGGTGATACCACCTTTCCAGAGTTCCTTGTCCCATGTCCTCACACGTGCAGCAGCAATTTTAGGAAAAAATGTGATTCGTTACCGCAAAGTGCAAGGAAATTGACATTCGATGTGAATCGAATTTTTCCTGAAATTCGGATCGAATTTTACTTCATCAGCTTTGATTCTCTCATCTCTACTTACTACCTATTTGCTGAAGTTAAAAGGTTTCTGTCATCAGAAAAATCGTTATGTTTCTGGATGACATTAGCGATGTACTTCAGAACATAATTATATGACTTGTATCTCTCTGCCTGCTGCCGGTCGCGCTAAAAAATGACTTTTATAATATGCAAATGAGCCTCTAGGTGCTAGTAAGGCGTTGCTGCAGCACCTAGAGTCTCCGTCTTCTCACCGTTTGTCACGCCCTTGTAAAGGCGATTGACATCCTCGATCTCCTCCATGCCCCGCAAATCCCGCGCCTGCGCCGCCCATTTTAGTATTAGGCGCAGTGAGTGAAGGACGGCAGCAGGTGAGCATCCTGCACTCACTGCGCCTGCGCCTAATACTAAAATGGATGGCGCAGGCGCGGGATTTACGGGGCACAGAGGAGATCGAGAATGTCAATCACCTTTACATGGGCGTGCCAAACGGTGAGAGGACGGAGCCTCTAGGTGCTGCAGCAACGCCCCACTAGCACCTAGAGGTTCATTTGCATATTATAAAAGTCTTTATTTAGCGTGAACGGCGGCAGGCAGGGAGATATAAGTCATAAAGTTATGTTCTGCTGACATTAGCACATCGCTAGTGTCAGCCAGCTATATAATGATTTTTCTGATGACAGAAACCCTTTAAAACCTGTGAGTCTACAGGAGAGTAAGGAGCTAGACCTGTAGTTTCAGAATATCAATGAATATGATTCTTCACTCTCCATGTGTTCTCTAGTGATGGTGTCTGGCTCTCTTCCTACAGCACAAATAAGCTATAGATTGGAGGAGTCCCCCTCCTATGCACAGTGTAGGGGGTGTTCTCAGCAGGAGTCAACTAATCACTCCCATCATGTTCCTATCCTTGTATTGCCCCTCCTATTCCACAACTGGCAAGGGGAATTCAACTATTTACATGCTTGCATATACATAATATGTATAGGTATAAGATAAGGCTATGTAGGTGTTCTACATATACTATTCTCCCACTTGGCCTTACACAGAGATATTTATACCGTTTTTGAAGATAAATCCAGGACAGGTCTCTCCTGAATAGAAGAGACCAGTCTTTCCTTTATACATATCCTCCATTTTGGCTTCAAAAACTGCATAAAAAATCCTAGAAATCCTGGAAACCCAGCCTTACAGTCTACAGTGATCGGTCAAGATACAATGTCCACAGGATACAATGTATTTGACTTACAATGGTCTTTTCTGGGCTATTGCAAGTTAAAACTGGACTCAACATACAATGCTTAAAGGATAACTGTCACACTTAGACCCTAATTTCAATTTTCATATACACTCACCTGAAGAATTATTAGGAACACCTGTTCTATTTCTCATTAATGCGATTATCTAGTCAACCAATCACATGGCAGTTGCTTCAATGCATGTATGGTTGTGGTCCTGGTCAAGACAATCTCCTGAACTCCAAACTGAATGTCAGAATGGGAAAGAAAGGTGATTTAAGCAATTTTGAGCGTGGCATGGTTGTTGGTGCCAGACGGGCCGGTCTGAGTATTTCACAATCTGCTCAGTTACTGGGATTTTCACGCACAACCGTTTCTAGGGTTTACAAAGAATGGTGTGAAAAGGGAAAAACATCCAGTATGCGGCAGTCCTGTGGGCGAAAATGCTGATGCTAGAGGTCAGAGGAGAATGGGCCGACTGATTCAAGCTGATAGAAGAGCAACGTTGACTGAAATAACCACTCGTTACAACCGAGGTATGCAGCAAAGCATTTGTGAAGCCACAACACGCACAACCTTGAGGCGGATGGGCTACAACAGCAGAAGACCCCACCGGGTACCACTCAACTCCACTACAAATAGGAAAAAGAGGCTACAATTTGCACGAGCTCACCAAAATTGGACTGTTGAAGACTGGAAAAATGTTGCCTGGTCTGATGAGTCTCGATTTCTGTTGAGACATTCAAATGGTAGAGTCCGAATTTGGCGTAAACAGAATGAGAACATGTATCCATCATGCCTTGGTACCACAGTGCATACTGGTGGTGGTGGTATAATGGTGTGGGGGATGTTTTCTGGGCACACTTTAGGCCCCTTAATGCCAATTGGCCATCGTTTAAATGCCACGGGCTATCTGAGCAGTTCTGAAGGCAAAAGGGGGTTCAACACCGTATTAGTATGGTGTTCCTAATAATTCTTTAGGTGAGTGTATGTAGTTACTAATAACATGATATTCCAGAATGAGTTACTATTAGACTGACTTACCCCATATTTAATAAGATTCAGCCCTTAGCAACCAGTCTGCATAAAACTGCAATTTCACTATTCAGTTAAGATGGCCGCCACTGCCCTCACCCTGAGGCTAATCCCGCCTGCCCTCACTAGCCAGTAACAATAGCCCCCCAAAAGTGTCAGTAACCAGAGCCCTCCCCCTAAAGGGTTAATCTCCTGCAGCACAAAGGGGTCCTCTTACCACATGTTGCTATCATTTATACACTGAGCAGACGGCAGATCTCCCTTCCCTGGTCTGCGCTACTTCGGCTCTGCATTGTCCCAGTCTGCTGAGTGAGGGAGCGTCTGCCAAGCGCAGGGACAGGGAGAAGTGCACACAGCCCAGGCACTAGTATCAGCTGCTGGGGAGGACCTGGCTTTAATCATTCACTTACAGTCCCTGGCTGTCTGTAATATGACCTTGGACGCAGCCTGCTTCTGCGTCCTCCGTCCTTCAACAGATAGACGGACCATGCCTAGCAACCTTATTTTAAGCACAGATAAAAGCAGGCAGTACAGGGAACAAAACGGTGGAATTTAGGGGTTATTGAATACACAGTGAAAAGTTTAAATAGGGCCACCAAGGAGATATTAATCACCACAATCCAATACTCAAAAAATAATAATATATGACAGTTATACTTTAAGACTCAGATCCAACCAATCAACATGACTATTTCACTGGTAAAACATCATTATTGGTTCTCTAGTAGCTCCACTGTGGTACTACATGTCCTGTACTGCTCCCTGTCTGTGCCAGGATGAGCTTCTTTTTTGAACAACAGGAGAGCTGCGGCTTCACTTTATTTTTCTGGTACAACTATGACCTATGCAAGACCCTGAGGAGGCTCCTGCCATCAACATAGAAAATGATTTCCAGCTTCTAGCATCTATTCCTGACTGTTATATGTAAGGACTTGCTTAATCTGTCTTGGTTATCTGCTTATTTTTTCTTATCTTGGGATTATTCTTTTTTTCGTTTTGGAACCAATTGCTGGCTTCCCACAGAGTTATGGACTCAAGTTACAATGGTTTTAACTTAAAATGGTCATATCCTGACCAATTAATATTGTAACTTGAGGGACAACTGTATATTGAACCAGTAGCAGTAGTAGCAGTAGTAGAAGTAGTAACAATTATACTAATTAGAAAATTCAGAAAATATTAACTAATATAAATATTTTTTATATTTTTTATATTTTAATATAAAAAATAACACTATTTATCAGTTCAAACATTTGAACAATTTAGTTTTTGATGTATAGCTGGTTTATATAACTAGTATATGCTGTACTGTATATGTGTCAAACAACAAAAAAGTGCAGCCATTGATATAGCACAGTACAGCATATGTAACAAAGCAAAAATAACTTCAAAGAAAGTTCACAATCTTATGAAGTTGTGTCCCAGTTTTGAGAATAATATTAAAGTTTTCTTTATCAAAAAGAAATATATAGACCAAAAATAACAGCAGATAACTGTTTTGCTATTTTATATGTTTTATTTTGTATGATTTCTTACTGCAAATCCGGCAATATGCTTTAAAGACAGGTATGATGATAGGCAGGTGGATAGACAGACAGATGTGGTTTTTTTTGACTGGGAGAAGCCTCAAGTAGCCAGTCTGCAAATAATTTAACCCTACGCGCTGTAAAACGCTCATGAAGGAGAAACCAATGCTTCCCTATGGGAATGGTTCTCACCTGGGCGTTTTACAGCGCGTACGATCGCTGCGAGATTACGTCATCACACCAGCCGATGTGGTGACTTCATACGTCACCACGCACGAAATTTCGGCTGAGATCAATATAGATGGAGGCTGGTGGCCCGTTGCGAGCAAATGGAAGAGGGAAGTATGATGTATTTATTTTTTTTCTACACTATTTCAGGTTAAATCGATTCGCTGACACAAAGCACAAGGAAATTCGGCTTCGAGGCAAATCGAATTTATTCTGAAATTTGTGGGATTCGATTCGCTCATCTCTAGACACAACTCTTCAGCTGTGACAGTTATTGGGAGAGAGCTGCAGCCCTACGCGTGCGCAGCGCGCGCATGTGTGTATGTATGTATATATATATATATTATATACACATACACACACATATATATATACACAAATACACGCTGCATACATACAGAACTGCACTATCAATATAATGAAGGGAGAAGAATACTTACCGTATTGTTCGCCCTATAAGACGATCCGTCTTATAGGGTATTGTTCGCCCTATAAGACGATCCGGCACAATAAGAAAAAAAATATTTCGTTACACCTCAGGTCAGACAACCAATCAGACCCCCAATATCAATAAGACACCAATAAGACCTCAGATCAGACACAAATGTGAATGACCCCCAATCAGACCTCAGATAAGAGCTCCAGTGCCTCATATCAGCCCCCGGTGCCTCATATTAACCCCCCGTGCCCCATATAAAATAAAAAAAACACTGACGCTTCCCACCGCCCGCGCTCGGTTATCTTCTTGTACAGTCTGCTGTGTGGGCATGCACAGTGTGAGGTCACACGCGGCCTCACACTGTGCGCAGCCTTCAGAGTGGAGCGCATGAGAACCAGGAAGCGCTTGATTAGTATTCGCCCCATAAGACACAGGGGCATTTTTCCCCCAATGCATCTTATGGGGCGAAAAAGTGCAGCATGGGGGTGACAGAACCAGTGTTCCCTCTAAGCTTTGGCAGCTGCTGAGCGGGGTCGGCTCAGAGCTGGGCACAGCGCCATCAAAGGTGGGCGATAGGAAAACCTAAGATAATTGTCACATCAAAGAGCATACAAACCACTGCACCATCCCATACAATACAGTATAACCCCTGCACCATCCCGTACAATATACAGTATAGTCCTCTCTGTTATCACTGGACATTGCTCTCCATATACAGTCCTGATCAAAAGTTTAAGACCACTTGAAAAATGGCAAAAAAAATCCTATTTAGCATGGCTGGATCTTAACAAGGTTCCAAGTAGAGCTTCAACATGCAACAAGAAGAAATGGGAGTGAGACAAAACATTAAATTTAATGAAAACAACGAATAAACTAAAACAGGCTGTTTTTCAGCTGATCAAAAGTTTAGGAATAATTACACTGTCCAGAAGATCATCTACAAGTGGAAACAATTTCAATCGATTTTATTGCACACCTAAAAATGTTCTCTCTAGAAGAGTGAGGTAAAAAAAAAAATCTGTCAATGTCAGAGACTGGTAGACATTTTTAATATTTGCCAGCTGCAGTTTGTTTCTGGAATACCTGGTATTAGATCCAGTACAGTTTCTAGAATTTGGTTAATATTAGTTAATATGGAATATCAGAATTCAATACGATATTACAACATGCTCGCTAAAAACTTGACGAGCCGGAATGCATATCACAACAACTGGGTGGCCACACCTAGACACATATACCTAGAGATGATCAAATCGAATCTGCCGAAGTGGAATGTGATCCGAATTTCAGGAAAAGTTCGATTCGCACCGAAGCCTAATTTCCTCACGCTTCGTGGTAACGAATCGCATTTTTTCCTAAAATGGCTGCTGCAGGTGAGAGGGCATGGAGCAAGGAACTCTGGGAAGGCGGGATCAACCATACTGACATGCATGCAGCCAATCAGCAGCCAGCCAGCCCTGTGATGTCACAGCCCTATAAATAGCAGCAACTATCTTAGATTCTGCCATCTACCAGTTTATTTAGTGCAGGGAGAGACGTCGGCAGGCGCTAGGGACAGTGATAGGAAAGACTTAATTGTGGTGAAAAAAACTATTTATAAGTGCAGGGAAAGAATAGGGAGGAATCATTCCACAGAATTTATGTAGAACAGGGTTACAGACTTGATAATAGGAACAATCCTATTACAACTTGCTGCACTGACTGGGGATCCAAATTGCCATTATATAGCTCTGTAATTCCAGCAAACCGTTCTTGTTATTGTGGTGCAAGTGCTGTTTGATACAGCCATTAACAGGGTTTATTACAAGGAAATAATTCTACAGTACATCTTATTTGTGTCAAGGAACCATGAACCAGACGTACAACAAGAGATGAGTGGAAATAAGAAGGCTTTATTGAAAATAAAGCTGTAAGGCAAAAGTCCAAACGGATGGCTAAACCGAAGCAGGGTCTTGCGAAACCAGAGATCAGGAACCAGAAGGGTAGTCAGACGAAGCCAGGATCAGGAACCAACAGGGTAGTCAGACGAAGCCAAGATCAGGAATCAGCAGGGTAGTCAGACGAAGCCAGGATCAGGAACCAGAAGCAGCAGCAGTCTTAGAAGCATGTGAGCACAGAAGGACCAAGCAGGGAACTGAAGCCACAGACCTCCTATATATATGAGCTAGGCATCCAGCTCCTCCCAGTGGGAAGGAGGAGCCGCAGGGTGGGAGGCTACAAGAAACCCAGAAACCAAGATGGCCGCCAGCACATGTCAAACGAAGGAGAACAGCAAGGAGGTAAGACCATGACAATTTGCCCTTGTGCAGTGCAGTGATATATTCTAAATCCCTCAAACTTAAAATCCCGTGTATTAGTGGCAAAATAAAAATATATTTGCTGTTCAGCATTGCACTTATCTGTTGAAAAGTCTTTTGAGTTGTGTAAAAGTTGAAAAACAATTAGGGCCTGATTGCCGTTCAGCGGTGCAGTGATATATTCTAAAGCCCTGTTTGCTGTGAATTAGTGGCAAAATAAAAATATATTCGCTGTTCAGCTTTGCACTTATCTTTTGAAGTGCCTTTTGTGTTGTGTCAAAGTTTTAAAAAATTAGGGCCTAATTGCCGTACAGTGGTGCAGTGATATATTCTAAAGCCCTGTTTACCGTGTATTGATGGCAAAATAAAAAATATTTGATGTAACATTTGATTATTTAATCTAACAGTATTTCAGACAGAGAAGTGCCAGGCCCTGCACAGGGGAGTAGCAGAAGCCTAAATGTTTCTGGCACATGCAGAGGTCGCAGCAGAGAAAGGGGGCGTGGCAGCAGGTGTCGCAGTGAGAGGCCTGAGCTCCCGGTGTCATCTAGCGGTCGTGTCTTGACCAGCAACCCAGCGGTTCTTGAATGGTTTACTCAGTCATCCAATTCGTCCCAAGTGACATCAGACACCCCCAGCCAAGAGACAGTGGGTTCCCCTGACACGACTCTTAGTTGGCATGCCCTGGAGCAGCTGTCCTGAACCTTCCTCTATCATTTTCAGTTCCCTCAAAATGAAAACTATTATATTCCCTTGGCTTTGCTCCACTTTTCAGTGAGGACGAGCTACTAGAGGACAGTTAGCAGCTACTGCCCAGCCAAGATCTGGATGAGACATCCGCCGCTTCCCCCACTTAGGCGGGCAAGTAGTGAGAGGGAGAGTGGTGTGGGAGCTGGTGTTGCGAGCGGTCAGGCTCCTGACCCAGAGACGGTTGAGGAGAACATCAGTGATGTGCAGACAGTACTCGATGATGATGATGTAGCTGATCACACTTGAGAGCCGGGTGACAAAGGGGCTGCATCATATTTTGGGAGAAGAGGGTTGCAACTTGCCCTTGAGCCAGCGACAGAGCAAGCAATTGGCTAGCGTGGCCTGAAGTCAGCAGGGTGGCAGCAGTGCGAGGTTGGTAGCCAGACGTGCCCGGCAGGGGCGTAGCTATAGGGGATGCAGATGTAGCAGTCGCTACCGGGCCCAGGAGCCTAAGGGGACCCAAAGACCCTTGTGCCATATAAGAGGACACTGGTATTATAGAAAGTACATGCTGGTCAAGTTACACCTCTGGCTGAAGGGAAGGGGTTAGGTCAAGAATTTGGATTGGGGGGGGGTGGTGTTTTAATTTTTGCCTCAGGTGGCACGAAGGCTATGTGTTTCCCTGTCCCTTGCCACCAAGTAGGCGGGCCAAGCTGGACTCTTGCACCAGGGCCCATGAGCCTTTAGCTACGCCCCTGGTGCCCGGGGTAGACCACCTGCTTCGCAGCAGCCTACCTGCCCGGGAAGTAGCGGTGCAGGGGTTCACGGAGGCAGCAGTCAGTGCGTAGTGTTGGGGGTAAAATCACCTACTCAGCTGTGTGGCAGTTTTTTGTTAAGCCGCTGGAGGAGGTTAACATGGCCATATGTAGAATCTGTGGGCAGAAGGTGAAGCGTGGCCAGGGTACCAATTGTCACTCATTCCGTCAGCAATCGATCACAGAAGCGATTGCCAAGAGACAACAGTATGCGTGCACTCATCCGACGGCGCAGAATCTGAATGTGCTCCTGTCCAAGTTGCTGGTGCTGCAGTCGCTCCGTTTCCAAGTGGTGGACTCTGCACCTTTCAGAGAACTGATGGCTTGCGCCGAGCCAAGGTGGAGAGTCCCAAGCTGTCATTTATTTGCCAAAAAGGCAATACCAGCCCTGCACACACATGTAGAACAGAAGGTGGGCCAGACCTTGAGCCTGTCGGTGTATGCCAAAGTGCACGGCAGCGCTGACTTGTGGAGCTATAACTACGGTCAGGGACAATACATGTCCTTTTATGGCCCACTGGGTGAATGTGGTTGATTTACAGCTACACCAGCAACTTGGCCAGGTGATGCCGCTTCCGCCTCCACGTCCTCACGCCGTTGGTCGTGCGACAATGTCCGCCTCTGCCTCCTCATCCTCCACCGTGTCCTTAGCCTACACTGCAGGGACAATTCACAGTGCCCCTTCAGCATACCACATGTACAGGGCACGGCGACGTCACGCTGTTCTGCACCTCATTTCCCTGGGCGAACAGAGTCACACAGGGGAGGAACTGCTCCATGTCCTTCAGCAAGAAATCGAAACCTGGCTTTCTCTGCGACAACTAAAAATCGGAACCATGGTGACCAACAATAAGAAGAACATTGTGTCGGCGCTGTGTCAAGGAGGGCTGAGCCATGAGCCCTGCATGGCCCACGTGTTCAATCTGGTTGTCAAGCGGTTTCTGAAGTCTTCCACCCATCTGCAAGACATCCTAAAAATAACAAGGAAACTTTGCATGCAGTTCAGCCACTTTGCATGCAGCAGCAGAACGGCATCCCCCAACATAGGCTGATATGCGACTTTTACACCCGTTGGAATTCCACCCTCCTTATGTTGGACCGACTGTACAAACAGAGAAAGGCCATAAACAATTTCCTGATGATCCAAGCGGACAGGAGTACTGCCCTGTGTAACTTCAATGTCAGAAAGTGTCAGCTCATGCGTTACACCTGCCGTTTTCTTAGGCCCTTTGAGGAGGCCACATTATTTGTCAGTCGCCAAGACTACTGGATAAACTATGTCATTCCACTGCTTCATGTCCTGGAACAGATGCTAGTAAATCTGGCTGGTCAGGGGACTGGAGACGTGGCACCAAGATCTCACGGCCACATGAGCCCTGTGGGGGCTGAACTAGAGGAGAAGGAGGAGGAGGACATTTGAGCACAAGCAATGTGTAGCAAAATGGGTGGCTTTTCTACACCAGTGACAGGAGAGGTGTTGCCAGAGGAGCTACAGGGCGATGAGGAAGATGAGGCAGAGGAGCCAGACACACCGTGGCAGTATGCAGTGGAGATGGAGGCAGAGAGTCCCTCCGAGTCACTCATGCAAATGGCCCGCTGCATGCTCACTTGCTTGGGTAGTGACAGCCAAATTGTCACCATTCGGCAGAGGGATGACTTCTGGCTCTCCACCTTGTTGGGCCCTTGCTACCAGTCCAAAATGGGGACCTTTTTTACACCCGCTAAGAGGGAGGACAAACTTAACTACTATAGAGACATCCTATGTAGTCAGTTGGCAGCTTCCTATCTGCGCCATCGTCCATCCTCTCGCAGGTCTGACCTGGGGGGGGGCCCCTCTGCACTCACGTTCCACTGCCATGGCTGCTGGGGAGTGGTGGGGTGGCAGGAGCAGTATCAGCTCCATCAGCAGCAGCCCGAGTCTTCAGTCGCTGATGAGCAGATTTCTTCACCCGCATAGTGAAGGAACTACTCACTAGCAGCTAGACGTAGAGCAGAACCTGAACCAGCAGGTGGTGGCATACTTGGAGTGCACCCTGCCTGCCGTCATTGAAGATCCACTGGACTACTGGGCAGCCAAACTGAATTTGTGGCGGCAACTGGCCGAGTTTGCCATGGAAAAGCTGTCCTGCCCAGCCAGTAGTATGGCATCAGAGCAGGTGTTTAGTGCTGCTGGGGCCATAGTTACCCCAAGAAGAACTCGCCTGTCCACCCAAAATGTGGAGAGACTGACCTTTGTCAAGATGATTCAGGCGTGGATCAGCCCAGATTTACACTCACCAATTCCTGATGCATCAGACTAGATCATCCATGGTGCCACACCAACACTTTGACAAAAGAGACCGATTTCTTTTGGTTACCTGCCTCAGCTATTATTCTGATGCTGCCACACATCTGATGCCAAGTGCTCCTTCTTTTAATATCACTGGGGGCAACTTCCTAAAACTTAACTTTTAATCAATTTAATAAAATACATCCAGTAAATCAGGTCCCTACAGGACCAATATAGCCGTAGCGCAGCAAAAAAAGAAAATTAGAGAGCTATTGCGCAGGGAAGGCCAGTTACTCGAGCAGACAGGTGATGCAAATGGGATAGCGCGTCAAAAATACCTATGCCTGCCCCTATGCTCACCCTGAGAAATTCTGCTCAGCCCAGAGATACACCTTGATGGTAGGAGTACTCTGTCCATGTACATCGGCTAACCTATCTCTATGCAACTCCTATAACTTATCTGATACAATATACACGATCCCTTATAAAATTCAATATACAGAATCTCTAACTTATCTGATAAAATATACACACTCCCTCATCTGATACAATGTACACAGTCCCAACGTGTTTCCCCCTGTAGCAGACAGGGTTCGTCAGAAGACATTTGGTATCAATCTTGCAAAGGGATACCAATACAGATATAAGAGATAGGTAACAAAACTGGAGCACCCCAAAACTACAGTGGTTTGCGATGATAAAAAGAGACAATGATTGGTCTCTGTCACAGATACACAGTATAATACAAAGATAATGCCATAAACTTATCTGATAGCATTAGACGTAGATATCCTCCTCTCGCAGACCAGCATGCATGGTTGGAGGGCTCCAGAGGGCCAAAGATGTAGCTCCTTCTTTCACCCACCATCTTCAGCGGGTACTGGTATTTTCACCCACTTCCACACTATGTCACCTTGCCACTCTGTGGTCTCCTGATGCTGCTGCCACCTCCACACTATGTCACCTTGCCCCTATGTGACCTCCTCATGCTGCTGCCACCTAAACACTATATTACCTTGACACTCTGTGGTCTCCTTATGCTGCTGTCACCTCCACACTATGTCAAATAGCCACTCTGTGGCCTCCTCATGCTGCTGCCACCTCCACACTCTGTCATTGTGCCACTCTGTGGCCTCCTGATGCTACCGCCACCTACAGACTCTGTCATTGGGCAACTCTGTGGTCTCCTCATGCTGCTTCCACCTCACCACTATGTCATAGGACCACTCTGTGGACTTCTCATGCTGTTCCCACACTCCCCACTTCATGACTGGGCCACTATTTAGCTTGTTTGGCTTGGCTGACATCATCATTTATTTGACCCTTCTTCTGATCTGTCAAAAGGAAGGTAAAATGAGACGCACAATGGATCCTCTCTGTGTAGCAGCTGGAAGACCTGTATGGTCCCATCAGAATTGGCTTATGATTTGGTAGCCAAAAGCAGGAGTGGGTTCAAAACACAGAAGACATGCAAATATTCTGTTCACATGTCATCTCTGTTTTGGATCAACTCCAGTTTTTTTGGCATTAGTAATACTGATGAATTACTGACCAAATGCTGACCGAGTGAAGGTGTATGCTCCACAGATCGAATCCATTTTTTGTGGGTTATTCTGATGGAACAGAGGAAGAGAAAAATAATCAGTGACCTCAACACAAACTTAATGCTGACACCCTCTCCACTCTGTTTGGGGGGCTCTACTTGTATAAGCGTTTAATAGAACAGGTTCTGTAGACATCTATGTGGAATCAGCTGATCACGGTGTAAAAGGAGTGCACTTCTTCTTGGCAGTAACATCGACCTGTAAGGCTGAGATCATACTTGAGTTATTAAGTCAGTTTTGGCCGCGTGACTGCCCAAATAAGTGAAGTGTGCAGTAGTGTTGAGTGTGAATATATTCGAATATCATTTTTTTTTAGCAAATATCGCCACTTCGCTAATTCGCGAATATTTCGAATATAGTGCTATAAATTCAATATTTTGAATATTTTTTTTTATTTTTTTATTGTTATATTTTTTTCTTTCCCACTTCCCTAAAGTAGTTCTTACCTGTCCTTAGGATTCCTGACTTCCTGGCTGCTCCAGTCAGTGCCCGTTGCCGCTTCTGCCGACTTCCGTGCTCATGGAGCGTCCCCATCACTATGGGAACGTCTCCATACTAGAATGTACTGTCGGATTTGAGAATTACGTAGAAATCGCAATTCGATTAATTCAAGTTTTAATAATCGAATTACGATTTCAACCTGGACCTTGTTTACTATGGTTGGCTTGGTAGAATTAGCGAATATGACGAATGTATTCGTCATATTCCTGAAAACGAAGATAATGAAGTATTCTCCATCTTCGTTTTAGCTACCTATTCGTCAACTTCGCTAATTCTAGCAATCAAATAGGAAAGTTGACTATAGAGACAGGTAAGTTTAATTCGATATGCAATTATATTACTTTGCTTTTTTTTATAAATAGAATAATTATAATACTTGATAATTATTATAATTATTCTATTTATAAAAAAAACTAAATATAATATTATAATCGCATAGCGAATTGAAAACAGCTGTCTCTATACTTAGCTGTCTCTATAGTCAACTTTCCTATTTGATTGCTAGAATTAGCGAAGTTGACGAATAGGTAGCTAAAATGAAGATGGAGAATACTTCGTTATCTTCGTTTTGAGGAATATGACGAATACATTTGCCATATTCGCTAATTCTACCAAGCCAACCATAGTAAACCAGGTCCAAGTTGAAATCGCAATTCGACTATTATAACTTGAATTAATCGAATTGCGATTTCAACTTAGCACTGCTATATTCCATATTAGGCTAGAATTAACGAATATGGAATATAGCAGTACTAAGTTGAAATCGCCATGCGATTACTTCGAGTTATATTAATCAAATTGCGATTTCAACTTGGTTTACTATGGTTGGCTTGGTAGAATTAGCAAAGATGACGAATATGACGAATGTATTCGTCATATTCCTCAAAACGAAGATAACGAAGTATTCTCCATCTTCGTTTTAGCTCCATATTTGTTAACTTCGCTAATTCTAGCAATCAAATAGGAAAGTTGACTATAGAGACAGCTAAGTTTAATTTGTTATGCAATTATATTAATTAGCTTTTTTTAAAATAAATAGAATAATTATAATAATTGATAATTATTATAATTATTCTATTTATAAAAAAAGAAAAAATTGATATAATCGCATAGCGAATTAAAAACAGCTGTCTCTATAGTCAACTTTCCTATTGGATTGCTAGAATTAGCGAAGTTGACGAATAGGTAGCTAAAACGAAGATGGAGAATATTTTGTTATCTTCGTTTTGAGGAATAAGACGAATACGTTCGACATATTCGTCATCTTCACTAATTCTAGATATTAAACCAATAGGAAAGTAGCCTTAAGTTATAATCGCAATACGCAATTATTTAAATCGCATTTTAATCGCGATAACTAGAATAATGACGAATATTCGATTTCGACGAATATGAGACGAATATTCTAGCGAATATTTACGAATTTTGTCGAAATCGAATATGGCACCTACCGCTCAACACTAGTGTGCAGTGATTCTAAGAGCAACGTCTGTCATCTGCATGACATACGGACTCACAGTATTATTTTACTACCAAAGCAGACTCCCTATGTGTGTTATTGCAAGGCACAGTGTTCTACACCACTAAAAAAGGCTCTCTGCAGCCAGGAAGTAGCAGTTTTTTTTACGAAATTCACCGCAAATATATTCAGATTGAACCACACTTTTCCCCAAAAATTTAGCGAACCGGTGAATCGATTTTTTATTTTATTTGCTCATCTCTACATATAAAATAGACATCTTGTGACACAATATCAGATAACGATGCTACATTATAAAAGGCTAGTCATGTTGCACCACACATCTGGAGATATGTTGGGCCAAGAGAGAAGTTAAGAAGGGTTGCATTGTAAATTATCGCAAAGCAAATTTGTTCAATGATATCACCTTCATGTTATATCTTATCTGAACAAGATCAAGGGGTTCATTCATTATACTGAAATACACCTACATTCTGCATATTTCAAGTGCAGATTGCGGCGCAAAAGCTAGTTGCGCTGCAATTTCTCCCTGCTCACGCCAGGTCTAAGAAAGTGGGTGTGGCGTGGGCAGGGATGCAGACGGTCCAGCAGGCCCATCTCATTTACCATTTTCTACACCAGTTTAACATGTAGAAAAAGTTATAAATGTAAGACAGCTCAAAGCTGTCTTACATTTAGAAGCAGAGCTGGATACGCCAAAGTTATGAAGAGGCCGCCGCCTCTTCGTAACTTCGTTGATCCGCTGTCAATAATGGGGCTTTATTAAGAATGGTGTCTAAAACACCAGTCTTAAAAAATGTGCACCCAAATTTTCATATTACCACATGCCTCAGCAGTGGCAGTGATGGTCACTATAGTGGTCATTGCACCTGGAAATTAAGGTCAACAGGTTAGTTTGTGTTTTTTGTGCCTTTTTCTTTTTGCTTTCAGACAATCCTTAACCCCTTGAGGACCGGGCTCATTTTCACCTTAAGGATCAGGCCATTTTTTGCAAATCTGACCAGTGTCATTTTATGTGGGAATAACTTTAAAATGCTATTAGTTATCCAGGACATTCTGAGATTGTTTTTTCTTCACATATTGTACTTCATGACACTGGTAAAATGGAGTAAAAAAAAGGCATTTTTATTTATAAAAAATACAAAATTTTGAAAAAATTTGGAAAAATTGGCAAATTTCCAAGTTTCAATTTCTCTACTTCTATAATGCATAGTTATACCTCCAAAAAAGTTATTATTTACATTCCCCATATGTCTACTTCATGTTTGGATCATTTTGGGAATGTTATTTTATTTTTTGGGGACGTTACATGGCTTAGAAGTTTAGAAGCAAATCTTGAAATTTTTGAGAAATGTTCCAAAACCCACTTTTTAAGGACCAGTTCAGGTCTGAAGTCATTTTGTGAGGCTTACATAATAGAAACCACCCAAAAATGACCCCATTCTAGAAACTACACCCCTCAAGGTATTCAACACTGATTTTACAAACTTTGTTAACCCTTTAGGTGTTCCACAAGAGTTATTGGCAAATGGAGATGAAATTTCAGAATTTCAAAGTTTCCATTTTAATCCATGTTTTCAAGTAACAAAGCAAGGGTTAACAGCCAAACAAAACTCAATATTTATTGCCCTGATTCTGTCGTTTATAGAAACACCCCATATGTGGTCGTAAACTACTGTACGGCACATGGCAGGGCGTAGAAGGAAAGGAGCGCTATGTGGTTTTTGGAAGGCAGAATTTGCTGGACTGGTTTATTTACACCATGTCCCATTTGAAGCCCCCCTGATGCACCCCTAGAGTAGAAACTCCATAAAAGTGACCCCATTTTGGAAACTACGGGATAAGGTGGCAGTTTTGTTGGTACTATTTTTAGGGTACAGCTGATTTTTGGTTGCTCTATATTACAATTTTGTGAGGCAAGGTTACAAAAAATAGAAATTCTGAAATTTCATCTCCATTTGCCAGTCCAGCAAAATCCACCTTCCAAAAACCATATGGTGCTCCTTTCCTTGTGCACCCTGCTATTTGGTCATACAGCAGTTTATGACCACATATGGGGTGTTTCTGTAAACTGCAGAATCAGGGCAATAAATGTTAAGTTTTGTTTGACTGTTAACCCTTGCTTTGTTAGGCGTCATGCACACGACCGTGCCATTTTTTGCGGTCCGAAAACCGCGGATCTGCAAAAAACGGAAGGCAATGGCAATATAAATGCCTATTCTTGTCCACAAAGCGCGGACAAGAATAGGACATGTGATATTTTGGACATGTGAACGAAGCCACGGATGCGGACAGCACAACGGTCCTGTGCATGAGGGGTTACTGGAAGAAATGGATTAAAATGGAAAATTTTCCCAAAATTTGCCAAAAACATTTTAGTATCTGCATAGTCTGAGAGTCAGTTTTTTTTTTTTTTGGCTGATTGTCTTAGGTAGGGGCTCATTTTTTGCGGGATGAGAGGAAGGTTTTATTGGCACTATTTTGGGGTGCATATGACTTTTTGATCGCTTGCTTTTACACTTTTTGTGATGTAAGGTGACAAAAAAATTGCTTTTTTTACACCTTTTGCTATTTTATTTTTTGACTGTGTTCATCTGAGGGGTTAGGTCATGGTGTATTTCTTTTTTGTTCAGGTTCCTACGGATGCTATGATACCTAATATGTCTACTTTTTTATTTTATTTTATTTTTTACAAAATAATATCATTTAAAAAAAAACATTTGTTTTAGTGTCTCCAAAGTCAGAGAGCTATAGTTTTTTTTATTTTTTATTATTTTCTGGGCGATTGTCTGTGGCTAAATAGAATTAAAATTGGGGAAGGGGATTATAAATTTAGTACTCCATGGAAGTGTGGTACTCCCTGAAGAAACTGTCAATGCAGAGGCCCAGATGATCGTGGCACTTTTTTTGGGACTGTCCCTTCTTTCCAGTATGGGGGATCACACCTGGAAAGTGTTGGCCAGGGACGATCTGGGCGCCTCCAGTTCCCGAGGTACTGCCTCAAAGAACTGCAGGAATCTCCCTGTGTTGCCAGCACTCTGGGACAGTACAAAAGAGTTGTACAAAGCCACCTAAAGTAAAAACTGGAATGGGGCAACTACAGTACCCTGAAAGATTATCAAAATTGGGGTTATTCACTTTAGAAAAAAGACGACTGAGGGGAAATCTAATTAATATGTATAAATATATCAGGGATCAGTACAGAGATCTATCCCATCATCTATTTATCCCCAGGACTGTGACGAGGGGATATCCTCTGCGTCTGGAGGAAAGAAGGTTTGTACACAAACATAGAAGAGGATTCTTTACGGTAAGAGCAGTGAGACTATGGAACTCTCTGCCTGAGGAGGTGGTGATGGTGACTACAATGAAGGAATTCAAGAGGGGCCTGGATGTATTTCTGGAGCGTAATAATATTACAAGCTATAGTACTAGAGAGGGGTCGTTGATCCAGGGAGTTATTCTGATGCCTGATTGAAGTCAGGAAGGAATTTTTTATTCCCCTAAAGTGGGGAAAATTTGCTTCTATCTCACAGTTTTTTTTTTTTGCCTTCCTCTGGATCAACTTGCAGGATGACAGGCTGAACTGGATGGACAAATGTCTTTTTTCGGCCTTATGTACTATGCTACTATGTTAACCTGCACCAAGTAGACCACAACTTTTTTGTACCATTCCCGGGTTTTGCGCATTGCGTTATATAGCTTGAGGACTTGATAAGAGAGATCAACTCCTCCCATATACCGATTGTAGTCCATGATACAATCGGGCCTGAGGACCGTTGCCGTGGTACCTTGCACAGGGACAGGGGTGATGCCATTACTGTGGTGGCGAGGGACTGGAACAAGGGCATACTGGTATAAAAGTTATCCATGTACAGGTGGTAACCCTTATCTAGCAGTGGGTGCATAAGGTCCCACACAAGTTTCCCGCTAACACCCAGAGTGAGGAAACATTTTGGGGGTTTAATACGGGAATCTCGCCCCTCGCCTCCTCTGGATCAACCTGCAGGATAACAGGCCGAACTGGATGGACAAATGTCTTTTTTCAGCCTTATGTACTATGTTACTATGTACACACAAAACTTGTAAGTGTACCCTGAGGTACTCTGACAAAGTTTGTACAGCTTTGCGCTATACCTCACCCGCTTAGAGGGAACATACTGGCGGAAAATGAGTCTCCCCTTGAAAGCAATGAGAGACTCATCAACAGAGACCTCCCTTCCAGGTACATAGGCCTCCAAAAAATGTATCTGCATAATGCAGGCATTTCCGAATGGCCTCAAAACGGGAACGTGTCATGGCCATACAGTAGAGTGGGGTCTGGTAGAGGACGTCCCCACTCCAGTACTGCCTGACACAGTTTTTTTTTACTAGGCCCATGTGCAGCACAAGGCCCCAAAATGTCCTCAACTCGGAGTCCAGCCACCAGACCTAGCCAAAAAGGAGCCCGGGTGTTGAGCAATGAACTGTTGGGCGTTCGTTTGCTCCACCACCGGATTCACAAAGTGGTAACTGAAAAAATAACTAAAATAGTCATATTCAGTGAAGCCCACTGTGGGAATCTGGATTCCTGGTTGGCCAACAAAGTCAGGAATCACAGGCTCAAAATCCAATGGGGTACACCATGCAAGTTCACCAGTAGGGGGCTCAGGTGGACTTATCTGGTGGGCCGGAAAACTAGTACGAGCCCCAGGGTGGCCACAGGGCCCCTGGCATTGGGGTCCCCTGGCTCCGCCTGGCGGCGTCTCCACCGCCTTGGGGGCTCATCATCATCACTAGATGATGAGGAGGACGCGGATGACAAGAAGAAAGTAGGGTCATCCTCGACCTCACTCGGGCTCTCAGAGTCGGAGGCAAGCAGAGCGTATGCCTCCTCGGCTGAGAACGTCTGGCGGGCCATAGGAGAGTGTGTGTGCATGTGTGTGTGTGGAAAACTTTATTTAGTGTGCGTGTGTGTGGGGGACGGATGTTTGCGTACACTTATCCCTAAACCTAACAGAAAAAATTAAAATAAATAAAATGAAAGCCCCCAAAAATGAGAAAAAATAAATAAAAGATTCAAACTCGCTGATCAGCGGTCCGAAGCTGATCAGCGGTGGGGGGAGGGGGGGGGCGATGCGCTAACAGTGGCCGGACGCTAAGAGTGCCGGCCGCAGTCAGCGTACGCACACAAAAAAAACGTTTGTGCCCCAAAAAATGTGTGTGGGGGGTTGGTGGGGGGCAGGGGGCATGCTGCAGCACCCTTGGGGGGTCTAGGGTCACACAGCTGAGTTTGCTGTGGACTAGTGATGAGCGGCAGGTGCCATATTCGATTTCGACGAAATTCGCGAATATTCGATAGAATATTCGTTTTATATTCGTCGAAATCGAATATTCGTCATTATTCTTGTTATTGTGATTAATATGCGATTTAAATAATCAAATTTCGATTTTAACTTAAGGGCTACTCTCCTATTGAAATAGCAATGCGATTATTTCAAGTTATAATAATCGAATTTCGATTTTAACTTAGCACTGCTATATTCCATATTCGTTAATTCTAGCCTAATATGTAATATAGCAGTGCTAAGTTAAAATCGAAATTCGATTATTATAACTTGAATTAATCGAATTGCGATTTCAACTTGGACCTGGTTTACTATGGTTGGCTTGGTAGAATTAGCGAATATGACGAATATATTCGTTATATTCCACAAAACGAATATGGCGAATGTATTCGTTATATTCCACAAAACGAAGATAACGAAATATTCTCCATCTTCGTTTTAGCTACCTATTCATCAACTTCGCTAATTCTAGCAATCATATAGGAAAGTTTGCTATAGAGACAGCTAAGTTTAATTCGCTATGCGATTATATGACTGCTTTTTAAAAAAAAAACAAATAGAATAATTATAATAAATCAAAAATAGGGTCCGCTCACCTCTGTCCCCTCAGGGCAGGTGCTCTAGTCCAAAAATTGAGACACCCCTCAAAGCAAATTAGTAATAGAAAAAGTAATAGACCACTGAGGAAGGGGACAGCGTCTCCCCGAAACGCGTTTGGTGAGCATCTGGGGAACATCCCAGACTAAAAGACCCCGCATCCTATCTTGGAAAATAAGTGCACTTATACAAAGAGAAAGATTTCCTGGACACGCACCGGAAAAAGGTTGATTACATCATCCCGCCAGCGCTCAGAATCAAGCGACTGCATACCTCACGCAAGTACACCACGTGAGAAGCAGCAGTGAAGAGCCACGAGGGACGCGAATACCGCAGCCGGGACGCCGGCATATTGAGCGGCCGAAAAAGACCATCTACTAGTCCCACTGAGCAGAGCGCAGGCGGAGGTAAGCCCACACCTGTGGGAAAACTTACAACTCTTTCATTGAATTGAGACTTATTACAACGGTCATTGCCGCTATCATATAAGAAAATAATAGGACCGCATTATATGGTGGATCAAATAACAGCTTCCAACCCAAAGAAAACATCTCTGCGGGTAACTATAAACAGCGGACAATTTGTTTGAACAGTGTCAGCTGTGGAAATTGCTACACTGTCTTCCTGAAAATTTGCTGTGCAGGAATTATCATCTTAAACACTGACTATCAAACGTTGTCTTGCAACATTGAGGATAAAGACACACTACTATTATGTTGCTATACTTTTGCAAACACTAGTACCAACTTATTGAAAGCTCTGAACCTTGCGCTTCTGAGATCTCCTAACTTGTGGAATTGTTTAGGTGGAATAATACATAGAAACGTAACTCTTGTTTTAAATACCATATGGGTTTGCAGTAACCGGTGGCATCATCGATCACTGGACATCCAACCAGAACCAGTGAATTCTTGAACGGTTGGCGCCTGCGGTTCCTGCAAATGTTTTATAATTTTATTTTATTTTCTTGTGATTGAATAAGATTTTAGGTTGAATAGTGCATTCATTGTATTTTATTTGTATTTTATTTGTGACAGGTGAAGAAAACTACATTTCACATTGTATTCATATGTAATAAACCAAGTTATTCCATATATGAGTGCCAGAATAATTATAATACCTGATAATTATTATAATTATTCTATATTTTAAAAAAAAGCAAAGTAATATAATCGCATAGCGAATTAAACTTAGCTGTCTCTATAGTAAACTTTCCTATATGATTGCTAGAATTAGCGAAGTTGATGAATAGGTAGCTAAAACGAAGATGGAGAATATTTCGTTATCTTAGTTTTGTGGAATATAACGAATACATTCGCCATATTTGTTTTGTGGAATATAACGAATATATTCGTCATATTCGCTAATTCTACCAAGCCAACCATAGTAAACCAGGTCCAAGTTGAAATCGCAATTCGATTAATTCAAGTTATAATAATCGAATTTCGATTTTAACTTAGCACTGCTATATTCCATATTAGGCTAGAATTAACGAATATGGAATATAGCAGTGCTAAGTTAAAATCGAAATTCGATTATTATAACTTGAAATAATCGCATTGCTATTTCAATAGGAGAGTAGCCTTTAAGTTAAAATCGAAATTCGATTATTATAACTTGAAATAATCGAATTGCGATTTCAACGTAATTCTCAAATCCGACAGTACATTCTAGTATATGGAAACGTTCCCATGGTGATGGGGACGCTCCATGAGCACGCAAGTCGGCAGAAGCGGCAACGGGCACTGACTGGAGCAGCCAGGAAGCCAGGAATCCAAAGGACAGGTAAGAACAACTTTAGGGAAGTGGGAAAGAAAAAAATATTTAAAAAAAAAATAAACGAATATTCGAAATATCGAATTTATATCACTATATTCGAAATATTCGCGAATTAGCGAAGTGCCGATATTCGCGAAAAAAAATCGATATTCGAATATTCGCGCTCAACACTACTGTGGACTACAGACACCCAATTAGGTTGATGCTGAAAAAAAAACACTTTTATTCCCCCTAAACTCTCTCTAATCTCCCTGCCTAATCTAAGCTGTCCCTAAACCTGTCCTTAGGTACCTGTGCTGGCTCAGATAGGGGGTGCTGGGCACAGATGAGGGGTGCTGGGCACAGTGATCAACGAGGCTCCTCTGTCCAAGCCCTGTGTCCTTAAGTGCCAGGACAACAGGGCATACCTGTACACCCTGTGTCCCCAAGAGGTTAAAATACAATGTTAGGCTAGTTGTTCTGCTGCTTTTCGGAATTCTCTGGATCCTACATTGCCAAATAATGCTGCCTTCCCGCTGGACCCCATTAACTGTAATGAGGTCTGACACAAATCCGCCTGCTACCCGGAAAATATTTCAAGAATAAGGCGGACGCAGGGCCGGCGCAACCATATAGGCGAACTAGGCGTTTGCCTAGGGCGCCGGCCTGCTGGGGCGCCCTGGTGGGCTCCCCCTGACTGGGCCTGCAGCCCTGGGTGAGCGACTCTTGAACCGCCCCAGCGCTGTTACAGGGGGGCCAGGAGGTGGAGGTCCTTCTTAAATATGGCAGAGCAGGCATCTGCTTACCCTGATGGCAGGTGTCTGCTCTGCCAATAAATTACCGGAGGAGAGGAGGCGGGCGGCAAGGGAGGCTGTTCTAGCAGCTCCCCACTCCTCCCTCGTGCGCCCTCTGTGATGCCGGTATATGACGTAATTCCGGCCCCGGCATACTAAACGGTGCGCTGGAGGACTGAGGAGCTGCACCACACTGGACCCCAGGGAGGTGAGTGTTTAAGTGTTTGACTGAGTGAGTGTCTGCCTGTGTATTTATGTCAGTGAGTGTATGTATGTCTGTCTTTCTGTCAGTAAATGTATGTGTGTCTGTCATTGAGTGTCTGTGTGTGTATGTCAGTGAGTGAGTGTATGTCAGTGAGTGTGGATGTCTGTCGGTCAGTAAGTGTCTGTGTGTTTGTCAGTTAGTATGTGTATGTTTGTCAGTAAGTATATGTGTGTGTTTGTCTACCAGTGAGTGAGTGTCTGTCAGTGAGTTTCTGTGTGTGTTTCAGTGGGTAGGTGTATGTCTGTCAGTGAGTGTCTGTCAGTGAGTGTCTGTCAGTGAATGAGTGTGTGTCTGTCTGTCAGTGAGTATGTCTGTCAGTGAGTTTCTGTGTGCGTCATTCAGTGAGTGTCTGAGTGCGTGTCTGTCTGTCAGTGAGTGCCTGTCTGTCTGTCAGTGAGTGTATGTGTGTCTGTCAGTGAGTTTCTGTGTATGTCATTCAGTGAGTGTCTGAGTGCGTGTCTGTCTGTCAGTGTGTGTGTGTGTGTCTGTCTGTGAGTGAGTGACATGAGGGGGCGGCACAAATCCTTGAACCGGCCCTGGGCGGACGCTGCACTCAGTAGTTTTTGTCTGGCCAACTCCTGGCATTGTCTGTCAAATAAATTGTTAGCATTGCATTTTTAAATTTGAGGAGTCCAATCTGCCCTTTGAAGTTCCGTGATGTGAACGAGTGTCTGATTTTAAGACTTTTGGATTAAATATGAAGGAAATTTGAGATACAGTTCATACTGGTGAAACTCTAGAATATCGTTCAAAGTTCATTTATTTCAGTAATGCAACTTGAAAAGTGAAACTAACATATGAGATAGACTCAATACATGCAAAGCGAGATATATCAAGCCTTTAATTTGGATGATTATGGCTTACAGCTTATGAAAACCCCAAAGTCACAATCTCAGGTACCGTTCGCTCAGGGGGTATGGATTAATTAGCTGACTAGAGTGTGACACTTTGAGCCTAGAATATTGAACCTTTCCACAATATTCTAAATTTAAGCTGCATTAATGCAATTACTTTTAAGTTGCATTACTGAAATAAATGAACTTTTGCACGATATTCTAATTTTTGGAGTTTCACCTGTACATACTAGTACATCACTGTTTTACAAAGATTCTAGATTAAAAAGAAAACATTCCTTCCTACGTGATACTTAAAAAAAAAACTAAAAGTTTGAAAAAGTTTTAAAAACAGAATTTTATTGCCACCTAGTGGTCCCCAGAATATGTCTGGTGTAAATTCATAAATTCATAAAGAAAAAAAAGAGCTTTGTGAAGTGATTTGTTCATTTTCATAAGTTCAATGTAAACCCATAAATGGAATGTCTCCTGGCGAGGATCTATTCTACAGATTTTATGGTCTTTTTACGTGTTTTTGCTGTGATTTATTTCAATTTCTTTAGGTAATTATTTGCTTCCATCACTCCACAGGCTTTTAATCATACTCCATTTCTTTAGGCGGCAAAGAAAGCCGTTCGTTTTATAAAATGACAACCTGATATTATGGCACTTTGAGTATAACAGAAAAATCACATACATTGCGAAACAATGGACGTCTTGACCAACTTAATGTGTAATTCATTAAATCTGCTATTGAGGAAAAATTAAAAACCTTCAATTTTCGGTGATAAGTGAGAATGTAGAGAAGGAATCAAGCACAGTGTGATATTTATTCCACAACCTTGGTCTAAAAGCATTAGAACTGACCTATATATACCGCACACGGACTTGCCTTGCTCAGTCATTTGAGCACATAACCTTATTCAACAGGGGATACTGCTAAATGAGAACAGTGTCAAGAAGCTGCAATCTGCTGAGTTTAGTTATAAGACCAATTACGTACATTATTTATGAAGCCGGGATGCTTTCTGTTTTGTCATTATATATGCATTAACCCAAAACAAAGAGAAGAGACGTAGCATTACATAATCGATATTTACAAGAAGAAAAAAAAAAGAAATCGACCAAAAAGAACCACTAGTAGGTAAGTAAAAAAAGTCACCTTGTTGAAAAAAGATGGATGAGAGGCAAGGAGCCTGTGGAGGTCCAGGTCAGCTCTTATGGGATGGATATACAGATGTAGCACACATCAGTATAGGAATGGAGCGTGTTAACCTCGTCCACTGGTCATCATTGTCATGTTTCTCTAGAGTAGTTCTGGCTGAAAATCAAGGATAATTAGCAAGTGGTTTCAATATCACTTGCTAATTATCCAAAGAGATCTCTAGCAGTCAAAGGGCCGCATCGCAAAGTCAAGGAAGGGCTCCTATAACCTAGCTAACACATGACAAAAAAATAAATAAATCTTATAGCCGTAAGACATATCTTTGGCATAAACAAACACTCACAGTCATTACGGAGAATAGACAGAGGTCTAACAGTGAAGGGTCAAATCTAAAAAACAAGCAGAAGTCAGGACGTAGACAAACGAAATTAATCAGCATACCTTTGCAGGATACTAGTAGACCAGTTTCTTAGGCACCATAGCATAGAGGAAGGTGCTTTACGTACCTCAAGGTGGCCAGCCATTGGATGGTGAAGAATAGGGTGCGCATGCTGGCCTAAGCACAAAGAGAAGCATGTATGAGTGTGCCGCATGGGCAGAGCTTGAGAGTCTGGAGCGACAAGCAGGGAAGAGAACGAGCATCTCCAGCCCCAACTACCCATTGAGCAAAGCAGCGACAACTGTGGGTGCTACTGTGACACACAACCTGACCTGTTCACAGATATTTCCACTTTGTTTTTGACTAGTTACCCTAGTCCCATGACTATCAATCTGTCATACTGTATACTGGCTGATGAGCACTTCATGGAGCTTTAGGCTGGTGAAACAAAAAATAAACAAAAAATTGGGGGCTGTACAAAATAAAGTCTTACAGCAATAATGTCACTGTTATCATTTACATGAATGCTGACGTCAATCACTGTCCTCAGTATCACAAGCATGAGGCCAGTAATTGGCTGCAGTGGTCATGTGAATGATTGATTGTGATTACTGCAAGCCCAGCGGGGACTAGAGTGTAGGTCCTGGAGCGGCGGGATGTTTAAAAGGTAATTGTGTTTTTATGTAATTTATACTTTTATGCTTTATTTTATACTGTCACTTGCAATATGCCGATTTTTTATTTTATTTTTAAATCTTGGAACACTCCTTTAAGGAAAAAATAAAATAAAAATTGCTGGGATATTTTTTAATGCCTTTATGAGATGTCTATGTTTAATGTTAATTTACTTCAGTTGTTCAGAATCATATGATAAACATTTGCTTTCCTGCAGGGATGAGCAAATTGATGCTAAGAAATCGATTGATCTTATCAGCAAGAGTTCTTCACCTGTGAGGGGCTGTCCAATAAGTGAAGAAGCGCCCAACTGATGCAGAGCCCTTTCTTCCATTTTCTTAGGAGCGACTGTCCATACACTACTCCAGAGTCTCGGCACACTTGGAGCAGCGGCTTAAGTGCGAGATTGGCCCTTTCAACCAAGTAGCAGGTGGGTGCTTCTTCACCTACGGGGACAGTCCCTCATAGGTAATGAACTCTTGCTGATAAGGCATAACAATTTGTTATAATCAATTCTCTCATCCCTATTCTTCTGTAATAAACTGGGTATATAGGCCAGGGGCCAGGAAGCACATTGCCTTCATGCTGCCTGAGGCAAAAATTGAAATGGTACCCCCCCATGCCAAATTCTTGCCCTAACCCCTTCCCTCCAGCAGAGGTGTAACTTGACCACCATGCACTTTCTATAATACCGGTGTCTTCTTATGTTGCACAAGGGTCTTTGGGCCCGGTAGCGACTGCTACCCCTGCACCCCCTATAGCTACAACCCTTTCCTAGCCGGTAGCATGTATTAGGTTATGTGAAAATGCCATCAGTTTATTCAGGAGCGTAGAAACAATTACTTTATATTAGCACAAAACCCCTAAGTAATCACAAATGGTGTCTCATATCTCTTTGTTTACTAGAACAGACTCCAATTAATCATGTAAATTATAGATGATGTATTACAGTTTATGAGGCTTTTCATTTTAAATGCCTTATTTGCACTGTACTAATGCTTAGCGAATGTTGCATTTTGCAGTCTTACATTTTCCATAATCGCATTCCAGACATGGCACGTAGCCAAAGCTTGATTTCATTGGTAACTTTTCCTTGAAATAACCTCATTTGTGGTTTTGTTTCAGTCACACGCTTTTAGTGATCAGTGGTCCATGTTCTTATTTAATGGGCCATTTTGGGTATTTTTCACCATTATCGGCAATTAGTTGAGCTTCAGTGCCTCACGATTGGTTTCTTATATTTGTCAGCCAAGATCAGTGGAAAAAATCCAATGCGTTATAATATTATGTACAGAAAATTAATTAATGATGAAACTGCAGAGACTAATGATTACCCTACGTATCATTAAAATATAATTTCATCATGGAAAATATGTTTCGGCATGCTTTTCCATATGTTTTTGCATAGCCCTGTCTCATTGTGGTAAAACAAAGTTCATCCAGCTCCTTCTGGGTTCATGAATTTAAAGGGACTTCTCAAATTAGGAACAAATTCTGGTAGCAGATTATGGCGTAAAATACTAAATAAGTCCCTAAACATCTAAAGATTGTCTGCTAGTAATTTTCACCATGCTAAACTGCTGATAGCAATAGATAGGAGAGCAGTGCAAACATAACTTTTTGTTGGGCTTTTCCAGGGGTGGACTGGTCATAGCCCCTATAGGGAAATGTCCTGGTGGGCCAATACCCAGGGGGCTGCCTGAGCCCTACTCATGGCTGATGGCCAATGTGGTGATCTCAGTAATTATTAATGTTAGTAGCACCAGGTTGTGGGTGCCTCCTAAATTCAATTGTATCATCTTCTTCAGAATAGTGATACACTTAAATACTACAGCAGTAATACTGCAGCAGTATTTTGTGTTGCACTGTGGTATTTGGTTTTGCTGGGGAGGTATTTTGTGCTGGATGTGTAGCACTTCACATACCAGATAGATCTCCTCAATGAGAGCTAGTACGCCCTAAATTGAAAAGTTAGAATACAAATTTGTGTCACATCCTGGAATAAGATTTAAAGAGCAGTGGCAGAATCCTGAGGGATGGTATTTATGAAACAAGATTGGCCAATAACCAGGTTGGGTTTGCAGAAAATACAGTCAGATCCATAAATATTGAGACAGACACAATTCTAAAATGTTTGCCTCTCTACACCTTCACAATGAATTTGAAATGAAACAAACAAGATGTGCTTTAACTGCAGACTGTCAGCTTTAATTTGAGGGTATTTACATCCAAATCAGGTAAACGGTGTAGGAATTTCAACAGGTTGCATATGTGCCTTCAACTTGTTAAGGGACCAAAAGTAATGGGACAATTGGCTTCTCAGCTGTTCCATGGCCAGGTGTGTGTTATCCCCTCCAAAGATCTGTCACTATTAGAAGCAAGCCATCATTAGACTGAAAAAAACAAAACAAACCCATCAGAGAGATAGCAAAAACATTAGGCGTGGCCAAAACTGTTTGGAACATTCTTAAAAAGATGAAACACACCAGTGAGCTCAGCAACACCAAAAGACATAGAAGACAACGGAAAACAACTGTGGTGGATGACCGAAGAATTCTTTCCCTGGTGAAGAAAACACCCTTCACAACAGTTGGCCAGAAAAAGAACACTCTCCAGGAGGCAGGTGTATGTGTGTCAAAGTCAACAATCAAGAGAAGACTTCACCAGAGTGAATACAGAGGGTTCACCACAAGATGTAAACCATTGGTGAGCCTCAAAAACAGGAAGGCCAGATTAGAGTTTGCCAAGCGACATCTAAAAAAGCCTTCACAGTTCCGGAACAACATCCTATGGACAGATGAGACCAAGATCAACTTGTACCAGAGTGATGGGAAGAGAAGAGTATGGAGAAGCATACCACCTCATCAGTGAAGCATGGTGGTGGTAGTGTCATGTTGTGGGCATGTATGGCTGCCAATGGAACTGGTTCTCTTCTATTTATTGATGATGTGACTGCTGACAAAAGCAGCAGGATGAATTCTGAAGTGTTTTCGGGCAATATTATCTGCTCATATTCAGCCAAATGCTTCAGAACTCATTAGACGGTGCTTCACAGTGCAGATGGACAATGACCCAAAGCATACTGCAAAAGCAACCAAAGAGTTTTTTAACCCCTTAAGGACTCTGCCCTATTTCACCTTTTGGACTTGGCAATTTTTTGCAAATCTGACCAGTATCACTTTAAATGCTGATAACTTTAAAACGCTTTGACTTATCCAGGCCATTCTGAGATTGTTTTTTTGTCACATATTGTACTTTATGACACTGGTAAGATGAAGTAAAAAAAAAATCTTTTTTTTTTTAAATAGCAAATTTCCTAGTTTCAATTTCTCAACTTCTATAATACATAGTAATACCTCCAAAAATAGTTATTACTTTACATTCCCCATATGTCTACTTCATGTTTGGATCATTTTGGGAATGATATTACATTTTTGGGGGATTTTACAAGGCTTAGAAGTTTAGAAGCAAATCATGAAATTTTTCTGAAATTTTCAAAAATCCAATTTTTAGGGACCAGTTCAGGTCTGAAGTCACTTTGCGAGGCTTACATAATAGAAACCACCCAAAAATGACCCCATTCTAGAAACTACACCCTTCAAGCTATTCAAAACTAATTTTACAAACTTTGTTAAACCTTTAGGTGTTCCTCAAGAATTTATGGAAAATAGAGATACAATTTCAAAATTTCCCTTTTTTGGCAGATTTTCCATTTTAATATTTTTTTTCCAGTTACAAAGCAAGGGTTAACACCCAAACTAAACTCAATATTTATGGCCCTGATTCTGTAGTTTACAGAAACACCCCATTATGTGGTCGCAAACTACTGTATGGGCACATGGCAGGGCGCAGAAGGAAAGGAATGCCATACGGTTTTTGGAAGGCAGATTTTGCTGCACTGTTTTTTTTGACACCATGTCCCATTTGAAGCCCCCCTGATGCACCCCTAGAGTAGAAACTCCATAAAAGTGACCCCATTTTAGAAACTACACCCCTCAAGGTATTCAAAACTGATTTTACAAACATTGTTAGCCCTTTAGGTGTTCCACAAGAGTTATTTGCAAATGGAGATGAAATTTCAGAATTTCCATTTTTTGCAAATTTTCCTTTTTAATCCATTTTTCCCAGTATCAAAGCAAGGGTTAACAGTCAAACAAAACTCAATATTTATGGCCCTGATTCTGTAGTTTACAGAAACCCCCATATGTGGTCATAAACAACTGTACGGGCACATGGCAGGGCGCAGAAGGAAAGAAATGCCTTACGGTTTTTGGAAGGCAGATTTTGCTGGACTGCTTTTTTTGACACCATGTCGCATTTGAAACCCCCTGATGCACCCCTAGAGTAGAAACTCCAAAAAAGTGGCCTTATTTTAGAAACTACGGGATAGGGTGGCAGTATTGTTGGTACTAGTTTAGGGTACATATGATTTTTGGTTGCTCTATATTACACTTTTTCTGAGGCAAGATAACAAGAAATAGCTGTTTTGGCACAGTTTTTTTTTTGTTATTTACAACATTCATCTGACAGGTTAGATCATGTGATATTTTTATAGAACATGTGGTCACGGATGCGGTGATACCTAATATGTATACTTTTTTTCTATTTATGTAAGTTTTACACAATGATTTCATTTTTGAAGCAAAATAAATTATGTTTTAGTGTTTCCATAGTCTGAGAGCCATAATTTTTTCAGTTTTTAGGCGATTACCTTGGGTAGGGTATGATTTTTGCGGGATGAGATGACGGTTTTATGGACACTATTTTGGGGTGTGTGTGACTTTTTGATCGCTTGCTATTACACTTTTTGTGATGTAAGGTGACAAAAAATTGTTTATTTAGCACAGTTTTTATTTTAAATTTTTTACGGTGTTTATCTGAGGGGTGAGTTCATGTGATATTTTTATAGAGCCAGTCGATACGGACAAGGCGATACCTAATATGTATACTTTTTTTTATTTATGTAAGTTTTATAAACAGAGTGAGAGTGGTGATTTTTATTAAAACTTAACTTTTAATTCATTCGATAGAATAAGGTCCCTAAATATACATATTTGATACCAAAAAGAAGTGCATGATAACACAAAAGATAGTAAATAAAGCGGTGCACGGCGGCACCTTAGATAACCGGTAGTCCTACCGTTTTGCTTGAGTACTCTGGTTTACCTGGATATTCAGTAGATGTAATTTTACTGTAAAAAGAGCAGTTAAAGCTGGACAGGGGTATTTAACTGTTCTTTTTACAGTAAAATGACATCTACTGAATATCCACGTAAACCGGAGTACTCCAGCAAAACGGTAGGACTATCGGTTATCTAAGGTGCCGCCATGCACCGCTTTATTTACTATCTTTTGTGTTATCATGCACTTCTTTTTGGTATCAAATATGTATATTTAGGGACCTTATTCTATCAAATGAATTAAAAGTTAAGTTTTAATAAAAATCACCACTCCCACTCTGTTTATGTAATTTAAAGTATAGGTGATTAAGTCATCAATTAACATATAGCTTCCCCTTAGTTATGTAAGTTTTACACAATAATATCATTTTTTAAACAAAAAAAATCATGTTTTAGTGTCTCTATATTCTGAGAGCCATAGTTTTTTCAGTTTTTGGGCGATTATCTTAGGTAGGGTCTCATTTTTTGTGGGATGAGATGACGGTTTTATTGGCAGTATTTTGGGGTGCATATGACTTTTTGATCGCTTGCTATACACTTTTTGTGATGTAAGGTGACAAAAAAGGTTTATTTAGCACAGTTTTTATTTCTTTATTTTTGACTGTGTTCATCTGAGGGGTTAGGTCATGTGATATCTTTATAGAGCCGGTCGATACGAACGCAGCGATACCAAATATGTGTACTTTTTTTATTTATGTAAGTTTTACACAAGAACAGCTTTTTTAAAACATAAAAAAATTATGTTTTAGTGTCTCCATATTCTGAGCCATAGTTTTTTTTATTTTTTGTGTTATTGTCTCAGGTAGGGGCTAATTTTTTGCGGGATGAGGTGATAGTTAGATTTGTACTATTTTGGTGGGCAAACGCCTTTTTGATCGCTTGCTGTTGTACTTTTTGTGATGTAAGGTGACCAAAAAAAAAGTTTATTTAGCACAGTTATTTTTTTATTTTTTTGCGGTGTTCATCTGAGGGGTTAGTTCATGTCATATGTTTATAGAGCCGGTCGATACGGACGCGGCGATACCTAATAGGTATACCTTTTTTTTCTCACTATTTTTTACCAATTTTTTTTTACTTTATTTGGGGAAAATTAAGTTTTTGTTTATTTTTACTTGAAACTCAAATTTTTAGGGGGAAAACTTTATTTTTTCAACTTTTTTTTCACTTTATTATTTGTCCCACTTTGGGACTTGAACTTTTGGGGGTATATTCCTTTACAATGCATTCCAATACTTCTGTATTGGAATGCATTGGCTGTATGAGTAATACAGTGTGTATTACTCATACAGCTTCCGGCCTGTGAGATCCAGGGGGCTGGATCTCACAGGCTCATCACTGGAAGGCAGCGCAGATGCCTCAGGAAGGCATCGCGCTGCCTTCCATGCCATCGGGTCCCCCCCACAGCCCCATGGGGACCCGATGGCACCACCGCCGCCTAACCAGGTAAAAGCCGCAAACCGCAGGTCTGAATTGACCTGTGGTTTGCGGCGATCGCCAACACGGGGGGTCACGGAACCCCCCCGCGCATTTAGCCGAGGTGTCTGCTCAATGATTTGAGATAACACCTTGTTCCGATCACCTCCCGTCGGGTGGCGGTGATCGGAACAACACATGACATACCGGTATGTCATGGGTCCTTAAGGATTCGGAAACCATGCCGTACCGGTACATCATGGGTACCTAAGGGGTTAAGGGAAAGAAGTGGAATGTTATGCAATGGCCAAGTCAATCACCGGACCTGAATCCGATTGAGCATGATTTTCACTTGCTGAAGACAAAACTGAAGGGAAAATGCCCCAAGAACAAGCAGGAACTGAAGACAGTTGCAGTAGAGGCCTGGCAGAGCATCACCAGGGATGAAATCCAGCGTCTGGTGATGTCTATGCTTTTCAGACTTCAGGCTGTAATTGACTGCAAAGGATTTGCAACCAAGTATTAAAAAGTGAAAGTTTGATTTATGATGATTATTCTGTCCCATTACTTTTGGTCCCTTAACAAGTAAGAGGCACATATGCAAACTGTTGTAATTCCTACACCGTTCACCTGATTTGGATGTAAATACCCTCAAATAAAGCTGACAGTCTGCAGTTCACGCACATCTTGTTTGTTTCATTTCGAATCCATTGTGGTGATGTATAGAGCCAGAAATGTTAGAATTGTGTTTATGTCCCAATATTTATGGACCTGACTGTAAGCAGACAAGCAGAGTCATGGTAAGGCTCCACAGAGCTAGGCCTCATGCACGCGGGCGTTCCCAATGCACGGGCAACGTCCGTGTGCGGCGGGTGGGATGGATCGAGACCCATTCAACTTGAATGGGTCCGTGATCAGTCCGCACCGCAAAAAATAGACATTTTCTATTTTTTTGCAGTGCGGAGGCATGGACAGAATCATAGTAATCTGGAAAAGAGGAAGTACAATGACAAAGTTTAAGATATAATCAGGGGGGCTAGCAGATCTGGAAGAAGAATCTTGTTACATATCATACATGCGAAAGATCGCTGAGACCATGAATCGAGTTGAGCGGACACCCGGAAGTTCGGGTTTGACGGGTTCGGCAAAACTTTGGAGCACTAAAATGGCTCTAAAAAAGTCAAGGAAAGGGCTAAAGGGCTGCAAAATGCAGCAACATGTAGTTAAGAGCATAGCAAGTAGTGATGAGCGAACCCGAACTGTATAGCTCGGGTTCGTACCGAATTTTGGGGTGTCCGTGACACGGACCCGAACCCGAACATTTTCGTAAAAGTTCAGGTTCGGTGTTCGTCGCTTTCTTCGCGCTTTTTGAAAGGCTGCAAAGCAGCCAATCAACAAGCGTCATACTACTTGCCCCAAGAGGCCATCACAGCCATGCCTACTATTGGCATGGCTGTGATTGGCCAGTGCAGCATGTGACCCAGCCTCTATTTAAGCTGGAGTCACGTAGCGCCGCACGTCACTCTGCTCTGATCAGTGTAGGGAGAGGTTGCAGCTGCGATGTTAGGGCGAGATTAGGCAGTGATTAACTCCTCCAAAAGACTTCATTCAGTGATCGATCTGCAGCTGTGGATCATTGAACTGCTGCTATTCAATTGCTCACTGTTTTTAGGCTGCCCAGAGCGTTTTTCATTCACTTTTTTCTGGGGTGATCGGCGGCCATTTTGTGTCTTGTGGTGCGCCAGCACAAGCTGCCACCAAGTACATTTAACCCTCAATAGTGTGGTTATTTTTTGGCCATATACTACATCAGGGGCAAGCTGTCACCAAGTGCACTTAACCCTCAATAGTGTGGTTGTTTTTTGGCTATATCCTATATCAGGGTGAAGCTGCCACACCAAGTGCATTTAACCATCAATAGTGTGGTTATTTTTTGGCCATATACTAAATCAGGGGAAAGCTATCACCAAGTGCATTTAACCCTCAATAGTGTGGTTGTTTTTTGGCTATATCCTACATCGGTCAAGCTGTCACACCAAGTGCATTTAACCATCAATAGTTTGGTTATTTTGTGGCTATATACTACATCAGGGGCAAGCTGAGCCTGTCACCAAGTGCATTTAACCCTCAATAGTGTGGTTGTTGATTGGCTATATCCTACATCAGGGTCAAGCTGTCACACCAAGTGCATTTAACCATCAATAGTGTGGTTATTTTTTGGCCATATGCCAGTCTAATTCTGTCCGTAAACGTATACCTGTCACCCAGCACCTAAATAATAGGCCTCAAATTTATAGTCAGCTAAATCTGTGGTTATAGCTGTAGCTGGTCAAGTTATTTAGTGTCCGTCAAAGCACAGTTTTTTGTTCTGGGTTGAAATACAATTCCCAATTTTGTAATTTCCTAATTTAGTGGTTTCTGCTGTATCAGACCTACTTTAAATCTATCCCTAAATGGGTATATTAGATTCAAGGTGCTGATAGGGTAAATCTCAATAACTTCACACACACGCTACTGTGCATATCCCAGTCTAATTCTGTCTGTAAACGTAAACCTGTCACCCAGCGCCTAAATAATAGGCCTCAAATTTATAGTCAGCTAAATCTGTGGTTATTGCTGTGGATGGGCAAGTTATTTAGTGTCCGTCAAAGCACAGTTTTTATTCTGGGTTGAAATACAATTCCCAATTTAGCAATTTCCTAATTTAGTGGTTTCTGCTGTATCAGACCTACTTTAAATCTATCCCTAAAAGGGTATATTAGATTCAAGGTGCTGATAGGGTCATTCTCAATAACTTCACACACACGCTACTGTGCATATCCAAGTCAAATTCTGTCCGTAAACGTATACCTGTCACACAGCGCCTAAATAATAGGCCTCAAATTTATATTCATCCAAATCTGTCATTATTGCTGTAGCTGGTCAAGTTATTTAGTGTCCGTCAAAGCACAGTTTTTGTTCTGGGTTGAAACACAATTCCCAATTTTGCAATTTCCTAATTTAGTGGTTTCTGCTGTATCAGACCTACTTTAAATATATCCCTAAAAGGGTATATAAGATTCAAGGTGCACATAGGGTCATTCTGAATAACTTCACACACATACTACTGTGCATATCCCAGTCTAATTCTGTCTGTAAAAGTATACCTGTCACCCAGCGCCTAAATAATAGGCCTCAAATTTATATTCAGCTAAATCTGTTGTTACTGCTGTGCCTTTATTAGTGTAATACGGTACCTAAATAGATAGCCAGATAGTGTTAGGTGTCTGTAAAAAAAGGCCTGAATTTGAATTCAATACATTGGGCCAAATAATATTTTTCTTATTGTGGTGAACGGTAACAATGAGGAAAACATCTAGTAAGGGACGCGGACAGGGTCGTGGTGGTGTTAGTGGACCCTCTGGTGCGGGGAGAGGACGTGGCCGTTCTGCCACAGCCACACGTCCTAGTGTACCAACCACCTCAGGTCCCAGTAGCCGCCATAATTTACAGCGATATTTGGTGGGGCCCAATGCCGTTCTAAGGATGGTAAGGCCTGAGCAGGTACAGGCATTAGTCAATTGGGTGGCCGACAGTGGATCCAGCACGTTCACATTATCTCCCACCCAGTCTTCTGCAGAAAGCGCACAGATGGCGCCTGAAAACCAAGCCCATCAGTCTGTCACATCACCCCCATGCATACCAGGGAAACTGTCGAGCCTCAAGTATGCAGCAGTCTCTTATGCTGTTTGAAGACTCCGCTGGCAGGGTTTCCCAAGGGCATCCACCTAGCCCTTCCCCAGTGGTGGAAGACATAGAATGCACTGACGCACAACCACTTATGTTTCTGATGATGAGGACATGGGAATACCACCTCAGCACGTCTCTGATGATGACGAAACACAGGTGCCAACTGCTGCGTCTTTCTGCAGTGTGCAGACTGAACAGGAGGTCAGGGATCAAGACTGGGTGGAAGACGATGCAGGGGACGATGAGGTCCTAGACCCCACATGGAATGAAGGTCGTGCCACTGACTTTCACAGTTCGGAGGAAGAGGCAGTGGTGAGACCGAGCCAACAGCGTAGCAAAAGAGGGAGCAGTGGGCAAAAGCAGAACACCCGCCGCCAAGAGACTCCGCCTGCTACTGACCGCCGCCATCTGGGACCGAGCACGCCAAAGGCAGCTTCAAGGAGTTCCCTGGCATGGCACTTCTTCAAACAATGTGCTGATGACAAGACCCGAGTGGTTTGCACGCTGTGCCATCAGAGCCTGAAGCGAGGCATTAACGTTCTGAACCTTAGCACAACCTGCATGACCAGGCACCTGCATGCAAAGCATGAACTGCAGTGGAGTAAACACCTTAAAAGCAAGGAAGTCACTCAGGCTCCCCCTGCTACCTCTTCTGCTGCTGCCGCCTCGGCCTCTTCTGCTGCTGCCGCCTCGGCCTCTTCCTCCGCCTCTGGAGGAACGTTGGCACCTGCCGCCCAGCAAACAGGGGATGTACCACCAACACCACCACCTCCGTCACCAAGCATCTCAACCATGTCACACGGCAGCGTTCAGCTCTCCATCTCACAAACATTTAAGAGAAAGCGTAAATTCCCACCTAGCCACCCTCGATCCCTGGCCCTGAATGCCAGCATTTCTAAACTACTGGCCTATGAAATGCTGTCATTGAGGCTGGTGGACACAGACAGCTTCAAACAGCTCATGTCGCTTGCTGTCCCAAAGTATATTGTTCCCATTCGGCACTACTTCTCCAAGAGAGCCGTGCCCTCCCTGCACAACTAAGTATCCAATAAAATCAAGTGTGCACTGCGCAACGCCATCTGTGGCAAGGTCCACCTGACCACAGATACGTGGACCAGTAAGCACGGCCAGGGACGCTATATCTCCCTAACTGCACACTGGGTAAATGTAGTGGCGGCTGGGCCCCAGGTGGAGAGCTGTTTGGCGCACATCCTTCCGCTGCCAAGGATCGCAGGGCAACATTCTTTGCCTCCTGTTGCCACCTCCTCCTACTCAGCTTCCTCCTCCTCTTCTTCCACCTGCTCATCCAGTCAGCCACACACATTCACCACCAACTTCAGCACAGCCCGGGGTAAACGTCAGCAGGCCATTCTGAAACTCATATGTTTGGGGGACAGGCCCCACACCGCACAGGAGTTGTGGCGGGGTATAGAACAACAGACCGACGAGTGGTTGCTGCCGGTGAGCCTCAAGCCCGGCCTGGTGGTGTGCGATAATGGGCGGAATCTCGTTGCAGCTCTGGGACTAGCCGGTTTGACGCACATCCCTTGCCTGGCGCATGTGCTGAATTTGGTGGTGCAGAAGTTCATTCACAACTACCCCGACATGTCAGAGCTGCTGCATAAAGTGCGGGCCGTTTGTTCGCGCTTCCGGCGTTCACATCCTGCTGCTGCTCGCCTGTCTGCGCTACAGCGTAACTTCGGCCTTCCCGCTCACCACCTCATATGCGACGTGCCCACCAGGTGGAACTCCACCTTGCACATGCTGGACAGACTGTGCGAGCAGCAGCAGGCCATAGTGGAGTTTCAGCTGCAGCATGCACAGGTCAGTCGCACTGCGGAACGGCACCACTTCACCACCAATGACTGGGCCTCCATGCGAGACCTGTGTGCCCTGTTGCGCTGTTTGGAGTACTCCACCAACATGGCCAGTGGCGATGACGCCGTTATCAGCGTTACAATACCACTTCTATGTCTCCTTGAGAAAACACTTAGGGCGATGATGGAAGAGGAGGTGGCCCAGGAGGAGGAGGAGGAGGAGGAGGAAGAGAGGTCATTTTTAGCACTTTCAGGCCAGTCTCTTCGAAGTGACTCAGAGGGAGGTTTTTTGCAACAGCAGAGGCCAGGTACAAATGTGGCCAGCCAGGGCCCACTACTGGAGGATGAGGATGAGGAGGAGGTGGAGGAGGATGAGGATGAAGCATGTTCACAGCGGGGTGGCACCCAACGCAGCTCGGGCCCATCACTGGTGCGTGGCTGGGGGGGAAACGCAGGACGATGACGATACGCCTCCCACAGAGGACAGCTTGTCCTTACCTCTGGGCAGCCTGGCACACATGAGCGACTACATGCTGCAGTGCCTGCGCAACGACAGCAGAGTTGCCCACATTTTAACGTGTGCGGACTACTGGGTTGCCACCCTGCTGGATCCACGGTACAAAGACAATGTGCCCACCTTACTTCCTGCACTGGAGCGTGATAGGAAGATGCGCGAGTACAAGCGCACGTTGGTAGACGCGCTACTGAGAGCATTCCTAAATGTCACTGGAGAACAAGTGGAAGCCCAAGGCCAAAGCAGAGGAGGAGCAAGAGGTCGCCAAGGCAGCTGTGTCACGGCCAGCTCCTCTGAGGGCAGGGTTAGCATGGCAGAGATGTAGAAAAGTTTTGTCAACACGCCACAGCTAACTGCACCACCACCTGATACGCAACGTGTTAGCATGAGGCAACATTTCACTAACATGGTGGAACAGTACGTGTGCACACCCCTCCACGTACTGACTGATAGTTTGGCCCCATTCAACTTCTGGGTCTCTAAATTGTCCACGTGGCCAGAGCTAGCCTTTTATGCCTTGGAGGTGCTGGCCTGCCCGGCGGCCAGCGTTTTGTCTGAACGTGTATTCAGCACAGTAGGGGGCGTCATTACAGACAAACGCAGCCGCCTGTCTACAGCCAATGTGGACAGGCTGACGTTCATAAAAATGAACCAGGCATGGATCCCACAGGACCTGTCCATCCCTTGTGCAGATTAGACATTAACTACCTCCCCTTAACCATATATTATTGTACTCCAGGGCACTTCCTCATTCAATCCTATTTTTATTTTCATTTTACCATTATATTGCGGGGCAACCCAAAGTTGAATAAACCTCTCCTCTGTCTGGGTGCCGGGGCCTAAATATCTGCCAATGGACTGTTACAGTGGTGGGTGACGTGAAGCCTGATTCTCTGCTATGACATGAAGACTGATTCTCTGCTGACATGAAGCCAGATTCTCTGTTACGGGACCTCTCTCCTCTGCCTGGGTGCCTGGGCCTAAATATCTGACAATGGACTATTACAGTGTTGGGTGACGTGAAGCCTGATTCTCTGCTATGATATGAAGACTGATTCTCTGCTGACATGAAGCCAGATTCTCTGTTACGGGACCTCTCTCCTCTGCCTGGGTGCCGTGGCCTACATTTATGACAATGGACTGTTACAGTGGTGGCTGACGTGAAGCATGATTCTCTGCTATGATATGAAGACTGATTCTCTGCTGACATGAAGCCAGATTCTCTGTTACGGGACCTCTCTCCTCTGCCTCGGTGCCTGGGCCTAAATATCTGACAATGGACTGTTGCAGTGTTGGGTGACGTGAAGCATGATTCTCTGCTATGATATGAAGACTGATTCTCTGCTGACATGAAGCCAGATTCTCTGTTACGGGACCTCTCTCCTCTGCCTGGGTGCCGGGGCCTAAATTTATGACAATGGACTGTTACAGTGGTGGCTGACGTGAAGCATGATTCTCTGCTATGATATGAAGACTGATTCTCTGCTGACATGAAGCCAGATTCTCTGTTACGGGACCTCTCTCCTCTGCCTGGGTGCCTGGGCCTAAATATCTGACAATGGACTGTTCCAGTGTTGGGTGACGTGAAGTATGATTCTCTCCTATGATATGAAGACTGATTCTCTGCTGACATGAAGCCAGATTCTCTGTTACGGGACCTCTCTCCTCTGCCTGGGTGCCTGGGCCTAAATATCTGACAATGGACTGTTACAGTGTTGGGTGACGTGAAGCCAGATTCTCTGCTATGATATGAAGACTGATTCTCTGCTGACATGAAGCCAGATTCTCTGTTATGGGACCTCTCCCCTCTGCCTGGGTGCCTGGGCCTAAATATCTGACAATGGACTGTTACAGTGTTGGGTGACGTGAAGCATGATTCTCTGCTATGATATGAATACTGATTCTCTGCTGACATGAAGCCAGATTCTCTGTTACGGGACCTCTCTCCTCTGCCTGGGTGCCTGGGCCTAAATATCTGACATTGGACTGTTACAGTTTTGGGTGACGTGAAGCCAGATTCTCTGCTATGATATGAAGACTGATTCTCTGCTGACATGAAGCCAGATTCTCTGTTATGGGACCTCTCCCCTCTGCCTGGGTGCCTGGGCCTAAATATCTGACAATGGACTGTTACAGTGTTGGGTGACGTGAAGCATGATTCTCTGCTATGATATGAATACTGATTCTCTGCTGACATGAAGCCAGATTCTCTGTTACGGGACCATTCTCCTCTGCCTGGGTGCCAGGGCCTAAATATCTGACAATGAACTGTTGCAGTGTTGGGTGACGTGAAGCCTGATTCTCTGCTATGACATGAAGACTGATTCTCTGCTGATATGAAGCCAGATTCTCTGTTACGGGACCTCTCTCCTCTGCCTGGGTGCCGGGGCCTAAATATCTGAGAATGGACTGTTCCAGTGGTGGGTGACGTGAAGCCAGATTCTCTGCTATGGGACCTCTCTCCAATTGATATTGGTTAATTTTTATTTATTTTATTTTAATTCATTTCCCTATCCACATTTGTTTGCAGGGGATTTACCTACATGTTGCTGCCTTTTGCAGCCCTCTAGCCCTTTCCTGGGCTGTTTTACAGCCTTTTTAGTGCCGAAAAGTTTGGGTCCCCATTGACTTCAATGGGGTTCGGGGTCGGGACGAAGTTCGGGTCGGGTTCGGATTCCGAAACCCGAACATTTCCGGGAAGTTCGGTCGAACTTCTCGAACCCGAATATCCAGGTGTTCGCTCAACTCTAATAGCAAGTGCTCTGCAAACAAATGTGGATAGGGAAATTACTTAAAATAACATAAAATACGTAAAAATAAAAAAAATTATAATCTTGATATAGGAGGAGGAGGTCAATATGGAGTAGGAGGTTGAGGAGGCAATGGATGTTGCGGTGTAGGTGGAAGCGGCAGTGGAGGAGGAGGAGGTAGCCAACACTGGTTTTTGGTTTTGTTTTTATTTAATTTTTATTTATTTTTTTGTTTAAATTTGGGTAGACCTCAAAACATTGGGAAATATAAAAAATAAAACAAAGAGAAAGTGCTCTGGAGTACAACAATGGCTGGGTGAGGCTGGTATACATGTCTATTCTGCACAAGGTACAGACAAGTCCTGTGGGATCCATGCCTGGTTCATTTTAATGAACGTGAGCTTGTCCACATTGGCTGTGGACAGGCGGCTGCACTTGTCTGTGATGACGCCCCCTGCCGTGCTAAACAAATGTTCAGACAATACACTGGCTGCAGGGCAGGCCAGCACCTCCAAGGCGTAAAGGGAAAGCTCAGGCCATGTGCCCAATTTGGAGACAATGAAGTTGAAGGGGGCAGATTCATCAGTCAGTGCATGTAGGTGAGTGCACACATACTGCTCCACCATGTTGCTGAAATGCTGCCTCCTGCTAAGACGTTCCATATCAGCTGGTGGTGCTGGTGGTTCTGGCGTGCTGACAAAGCTTTTCCACATTTCGGCCATGCTTACCCTGCCTTCTGAAGTGCTGGGGGTGCCCCAGCTGGTTGGCGACCTCTTCCTCCTCCTCAGCCTTCGCCTTGTGATTCTACTGAGCCCCCGTTGTCAGGTGGGAATGCAATCAGCAGCACGTCGACCAGCGTGCACTTGTAGTCGAGCATATTTCGATCAGTAACAGACTTTTTTTTACTAAATTTAGTTCCCTGTCAGCAATGCAGAACAGGGGTTTTTCACCGGCAAAAATGGGTTAATGTCAACCATTAATGTAACAGATGAATTTTTAGAAATTTAGGTTCCTGTCACCTATGCAGAGCTGGGGTTTGTATACGGCAAACATAGTAAAATGTCACCCGAGAATGTAACAGACGATTTTTAGAAATGTAGGTCCCTGTCACCTATGCAGAGCAAGGGTTTGTATACAGTAAAAATTGTAAAATGTCACACAAGAATATAACAGACGCTTTTGCACCCTGCTCCCTCTTCTGCTGTGCTGGTGCCTCTGTGCGACAACCGCCACTTCTTCCAAACTGCACACGTCACTCGCATGACCTTGATTTCATGTGGGGTCTAGTACCTCATCATCCTCCACATCATCTTCCACCCACTCTTTACCCCTGCCCTCCTTGTCGGTCTGCAGACTTCAGAAAGCCGCAGCAGTTGGCACCTGTGTTTCGTCATCATCAGAGATGTGCTGCAGTGGTCTTCCCAAGTCCTCATCCTGAAACATAAGTGGTTGGGCATCAGTGCATTCAAGCACTCAATCTCTTCCACATCTGGGACAGGGCTATGTGGATGGCCCACAGAAACCCTGCCAGCAGAGTCATCAAAAAGCAGACTGCTACATGACTTGGGGCTCAAACTGATTGCCTGATTTGCAAGGGGGTGAGTTGAAAAACAGATGGCCATGGGCTGCAGGTGCCAACTCTGAGCTTTCAGCAAGGGACTGGGTGGGAGAAAATGTGAAGGAACTGGAGGCACTGTCAGCAACCCAAGCTACTATCGCCTGTACTTGTTCTGGCCTTACCATTCGTAGAGCTGCTACCAAATAATGCTGAAGGTCGCCTACTCGCACCTGAGGAAGGTGTTTCATTTGAGCTTGTAGCTTGCACAGATCGACCACGTCCTCCACCTGCAACAGAAGCTCCACCAACACCAGCAGCACCATGACCGGGGCCATGTCCCTTATTTGACGCTCTCCTCATTCTTTGCGTTCACCCAACAATTAAGTTCACTGACCGTAAGGCTGTGCCGGTGTCATAAAGAGAAAACAATGTCTTGAGGTCACACAACAGTGTGCCAGTTGAATTTAATACAAATACTTCACTTAAAAAAAATATAATAAATATGCATTTGTCAAACAGCAATGTAACAGCTGTATTTACTGGCTTTATTTGACTGACAGGTACGCAGCGTAGGCTGCAAATGTACTTTCTAGCAACAACAATTTGAATTTTTCAACAAAAAATGTAACTGCAGTATTTGGTGGTTTTATTAGACTATCAGAAATGCAGCACAGGGCAAAAAGGTACTTTATTGTCCCAAATTTATATATTTTTTAACCCTAAATGAAACAGATGGATTTAACTGAGAATATATTTCACTTTCACAAATGCAGCACAGGTTTTTTTTTACATATAAGATGGTGGATATGTCACCCCTACAATGGAACAGATAGATTTACTGAATTTATGTGCCAGCCTATCACATGTGCAGGCCTCAGAGGTGCTTTACACCCAAAAATGGGAATTTGAAGCCCAAAAATGTTACAGCGGTATTTACTGGTTTTATTTGACTGACAGAAATGCAGCACAGGCCACAAATGTACTTTCTAGCAACAAAAATTAGAATTTTTCAACAAAAAATGTAGCTTCTGTATTTGGAGGTTTTATTGGACTGTCAGGAATGAAGCACAGGGCAAAAGGGTACTTTATTGCCCCCAAAAAAGGGTTTATATTAACCCTAAATGAAACAGATGGGTTTAACTGAGATTATATTGCACTCTCACAAATGAAGCACAGGGTTTTTTTACATGCAAAATTGTGGATATGTCACCCTTACAATTGTACAGATGGATTTGTGTGCCTCCCTGTCACATATGCAGTGCAGGCCTGTTTACAACAAAAAATTTTAATATGTCACCCCACAATGGAACAGATGGATTTATGATTATGTTTCACTCTTAGAAATGCAGCAAAGGGGTACTTTACAGAAAAAAATGGGGATATGTCACCCCCTGGATCCCTGAACTCATAGACGGTATTATTTTCCCTTTCTCTGGCACATATGCAGTGCAGGTGCACTTTAAAAATGGGTATCTGTTGGCCACTGAACTACAAGAGCAGTAATCAATCATTGTCCCCGGCACATATGCAGTGCTGGGGCACTGCTGTTGCACAAAATGGCCACCGACACCCACCTAACTAAAAGACGGATTAAAACGTTGTTTTTTCAGTCTCACTGGGCTCAGGGCAGTGTACAAAAATGTTGCATTGCACCCCCAAACAAAAAACTCTTTCCTAATCTCTCCCTCACAGCAGATGCATCCTATCCCTACAACTAGTAAGAGCAGAGTGACGTGCGGCACTACATGACTCCAGCTAATATAGAGGCTGGGTCACATGCTGCACTTGGCCAATCACAGCCATTCCATTAGTAGGCATGGCTGTCATGGCTTCTAAGGGCACACGAGTTAAACATTTATCGATTGGCTGCCCTGCAGCCTTTCAACAAGCACCATTAAATCGCCGAACACCGAACTTGAACCCAAACTTTTACGAAAATGTTCGGGTTCAGGTTCGGGTCCAGGTACAAAAAAAACCTACAGTTCGGTGCGAACCCGAATTTTACAGTTCGGGTTCGCTCAACCCTAACCGTGAAGACTACTATCCTGCATCTTTAGTTCATTGAGTAGCATTGCTACCTAGAACACGTGAAATCTGAGACTAAATCCTGACTCATCAATATTTTTGATGATACAATTTAATGGAGTTCTCCGGGCAGCCTGTCCTAGAAAAGTAAGCAGGACTGGTAGCTTCCACTAGCAGAGCTGTCTTTGGTGGGACCTCACTATATACTGCGATCGGGCACTTGCATATACTACACACTGGTGAGTATTCCTGTTAGGCTGTTCAGCCTTGATGGCATATAATAGGCGGGATCACATCATAAGCATTGTGATAAGTGTGATAAGGTGGAAAGTGCGGTAAGAGGTGTATATCCCACTCAGATACCTCAGCTGGATGGGATAGCTAAAATACAGGAGGTAATAGTCTCAGCAGCATGTAGGTTGTTCTTGTTGGTATAGTCTGGGCTAGTTGGATTGGCAGATAGGATTGGAAGTGGGATCTACCAATCCACACCCTTCCAGTACGGGTGTTCCCTTGGACCATAGAGGATCGCAGGTGAGGTCTGAGATAATCAGACTGGGATAAAGATCCTCAAAGGGTGTCAGTTAGTGGGGAATGTACAGGCAGAGGCCTGGTGAGGCTCTGTCATTGTTGTCTCAGCAAGGCAAGGATGAGGGCCATGAGCTAGGCGCTAGCCGGAACTTTGGGAGACACCTTGATGCCTGGGAACAAGGGTCACGAGGCCAGAGACGGGAGGACTCCTGGGCCGCAATCCTCCAGAACATGTTGAAGGGTCACAGCCCAGATGCTGCTGGACTGTATGGCTGGAGAAAGCTGTATTTATGTTTCATGTGTGAACAGCGCTCTGTATAGGTGACACGATACTAGTGGAATACTGCTGGAATCCAATGGCAGGGACAAGGCCTGTACACAGGAAGCACTGGAGTCTTGAATAGGAGGTTGCAGGACTGAAGGATGAAGCAGAGCCAAGCAGGCGGAGCCGTTACTGATAGCAACGGTGCAGAACCGAAGGATGCAGCAGAGCCAGACAAGCTGAGCCATTACCAGTAGCAACAGTGCAGGGCCGAAGGATGCAGCAGAGCCAGGCAGGCGGAGCTGTTACTGGTAGCAACGGTGCAGGACCGAAGGATGTAGCAGAGCCAGGCAGGCGGTGCCTTTACTTGTAGCAATGGTGCAGGACCAAAGGATGCAGTAGAGCCGAGGTCAGACGAGCAATGGGTCAGGGAAGGCGGCACAGGAACGTAGTCAAGCAATCTGGGTCGGCAACAGGAGGTAGCAGGATGTCACAGAGTAGCAGGGTAAACTGCAAGGATTAGGAACAAACCAGAGAGCTAGTTCCAAGCAAGAGAACTGCACCAGCAGAAGCTAAACACAATACTCAAGCAATTAGTAACAGGCTTGAGAGATTTAAATGTGAAACAGGCAGGGCTTTTTTTCTCAGAGAAAAGGTGGTGGAACTCACCCCCCCTGGCCACACCCTTCCCCACCCTAAGGACCGCCCCTAAAACCGCCCCTTTAGAGAACAGGGATGCAAGTAAAATTTGGGGCGGGCTATAAAAGTAAATCTATGGAATTAAATAAAAAGCAATGCAGTAAAATGTACAATTGAGGGCTAATGGGCCATGGAGAGGGGTCTTTCTAGCAGAGGCTATCTCAGTGTCCTTTAGAGAGTGTGTTCGAAAGAATCCCCTCCCATTAGAGACTACAATGGAGTCTAATGGGGTCTGGAGGGGGGTCTCTCCAACACTCTGGTTCCTATTCACAATATAGCAACACAACATAACTCTCTGATACCTAGGCCAAGTTGGCTCCTCTTACCTCAATTACGGTTGCTGGCTTGCAGGCTGTAGGCTTGTTGGCTGCGGCTGGCAGGCTTTGGGCCTGGCTGGCTGGCCTGTAATCGAGAGAGGGATTGTAGAAGCTATGTAAGTAGTCATAAAAAACAGTAGAAGGGCCTGTTGGACAGTGGATGATGGTTATTTGGAGGTTGGAGGGAGAATAACTATTGTGAGAGGACACATGTCTGGGCATAACTACTGTGAAGGGGGCACATATCTGGGCATAACTACTGTGAAGGGGGCACATATCTGGACATAACTACTGTGAAGGGGGCACATATCTGGGCATAACTACTGTGAAAGGGGGGGAGGCCCTTCACAGTAGTTATTAATCCCTTTCAGCAGTCCCCCTTCAGTGAATGGGGGACTGCTGAAAGGGGTTAATAACTACTGTGAAGGGCCTAGCCGTCTGGGCAACCCCACAGATCATCCCCCCACCCGCCTTGTACTTGTTCCACTGATCCGCTACTTGCGGGCTACGTGGGCATAAGTTCAGTCACAGTCATCCTGCGGTGCGTGATCCCGTGAGACCCGTGACCTACAGCGGCGGGTCTCGCGGGATCACGCGCTGCAGGACGGCATTGCACACCGAAGTGACTGAACTCATGCCCGCGCAGCCCACAAGTAGCGGAAGAGGAACATATTTGTTTGCTCAACCTTAAAACCTCTGACCAAAAAGTCTGTAATGTTGGGCAAGCCCACCACATGTGGTAGTAGGTGCCCTGGGATTGAGTGCATTTCCAACAAATATCTGAGCTGAGGCACTTCATTTGTTTAAGACGTGCCTGGTGAGATACCATCTAGTGAGTATTTTGAATGAATTCTCCTGTAGCTGTGTGCATCTAGAAATGCCATGTGAGAATCAGTACATATGTTTGATATCCGATTCTGTCAATTTTTTATCTAAGCCACATTAAACAAGAGAAATCCTCTGCGATCCTCTCCCTCTCCGTACTCACAAACTCCCGTAGCAGGCAGGCCGGGCAGCAGCGCAAGTCACTGACGTCACGCGCCTGCTCCTCCCACTTTATGAATGAAGCAGGCGGAGCAGGCGCATGACGTCAGTGAGTTACACTGCCGCCCGGCCTGCCTGCTACTGAGTTTATGAGTACGGAGAGGATCGCAGAGGATTTCTCTTGTTCACATATGATTAAACTGGGTTAGTTTGCGGCGGCGGGCGGGCGCCCATGAGGGAAAGAAAGCAGAGTTGTTAAGCAAGCCTGTCAGCCCAGCAGAGAAAGAGAGAAAGCAGAGTTATCAAGTTTGCCTGCCAGTTTATGCTAAAGCCTGCTGGAACCAAGAGAAAGTCGAAATGTAAGAAAAGCCTGAATATTGTCTGGAATCAAATTTACCCAAGTAAAGCTGCTGTTAAAGTTTACCAAAGTCTGGACTCAAGTTATTCCTTATCCTCTAACTCAACTATTCCCCTTTATTTACTTCGGAGCCTAAGCCTGGGGCCCTGCTGTATCCAGGTAGGAGCACCGTGACACATATAGGCCGCACCACACCACTTGGCATTCCTATAGATTTGGGACGCGATCGGCCCTGGGTGGCAGCACGTTGCACAGTCAAAGGAGCAGAAAGCTCAGCTCTTAGTTACAATAATTCACTGTAGTCCTGATCCCCACCGGTCTATATTTTCTATAAAACAACAGGTACATACACTCATGCAAAGAGACATCTGAAGGACTGAACAGCGGAAAATGATTAATACTTGGGATCATTTATAAAACTGGTGTAAAGTAGAACTGGCTTAGTTGCCCATAGAAACCAATCAGATTCCACCTTTTATTTTTAAAAGCTTAAAATTAAAGGTGGAATCTGAAAATGACCCCCATTTTTTTGTTTTGCTGACAGATTAATTTTCCTATTGTGCTGCATTTCCCTGATATGAAACAATGGTGGCTGAAATGCTTTAATGCAGATGCACCTTTCAGTCTATATTGCCTTATATATTTACAATTTGGCACTATAGGAAATTAGCTAGTTAGTGAAACAGTTGAATCTTCGCCGACCACCTCATTTCTGCTTAGGGACAGTTTCAGACAGGGAAAAACAGTCTTTCAAGAAACTTTCCCTAAGGGCTCATGCCCACAACCGTGTGCTGGCCTGGCTCGTACTGCGGACCGCAATTTGCAGTCCGCAATGCATGGGCACCGACCATGGGGCCTCCGCATGCGGATTCCGCACCCATTCACTTAAATGGGGTCTGTGATCTGCATCTGACGGTCCGCACCGTAAAAAACGAGTGCATGCACTACATTTTTGCGGTGCGGAGGCACGGACAGAAACCCCACGGAAGCACTCCATAGTCCGCACCAACCTTTCGGATTGCTGACCCATTCGAGTGAATCCGTGATGTGGTGCCAGAACGGCTGGGGCTCGTATTTTGAGGACCCGCTGTTTGCAGGCCGCAATACGGGCCTGGCCAGCACGCGGTCATGTGCATGAGCCCTAAATCATACTCCCGCATTGATCCTTACCGATCAGTTGTGGAAAAACTAACATCAAGTGTTGAATTTCCCTGCAGCGCCACCGATTGGGGGAAATCAGTTATTACATGGTGCCCACTGAAATCAATGTAATGATAGGTCCTCCATAGAGGGCGATGTTCTTTGTAGCCATTCTCTGATCTGGATAATCTGGATGAGGGTCCTGAATGAGGGGACTACCGTCTATTAATTCAAATTATATTTGGTGGAATCCACAATAATTTTCTCAGAATTATAAGAACCCTGATATATACACAACAGACATGGTAAGATAGGACACACTCGGCACTCGCTTGACGTACTCACATCAAATCAACAGAAACTGGTGTTGACATTTCATGTTCATTAAGAAATTATGCGGCAATGGAGCTCGAGTGCATGCAAGTGACAGCTGAAATTAGATAGGGAATCTTGCTGAGAGCATATATTAAACAAGCCCTGGATTATACACAGGCTGCGGAGACTATTTCCACATCAAGGAGTAGGAGTGTGGCTACACAGCAGTTATTTTTACCATTTAAATGTAGTCTGAAAATCAAGGAAATTAAATCCAAGCTCTCCGTTGCCTTTGAATATGCAAACTGTTGCTTCAAAGATGTTTTTAAATGTCAAAGGTACTAGAAAGAAAAGGTGCTGAAAGACGAAGAATCTCGAGAGCAAAGGAAATTAAGTAATGAATCCGATTTATTATCTTTTAGTCACAATTAAAGGAATAATGAACAGTTCTCCGTCTAATAAAAGACACACCGTGTGCTGTCCGTGGCCCCGCAAGAAGAATAGAACATGTGCTAATCTAGCCGATAGCGATCCACAAATTGCGGAACGTGTTTTGCGGATCCGCAATTTGTGGACAGCAAAACGCGCAGCGGTTATGTGTATGTAGCCTTATGTCAGGCATGTCCAAACTGCGGCCCTCCAGCTGTTGCAAAACTACAACTCCCAGCATGCCCTAATAGCTGTAAGCTATCCAGGCATGCTGGGAGTTGTAGTTTTGCAACAGCTGTAGGGGGCGCAGTTTGGACATGCCTGCCTTATGTGCTTGGACTGTCGGAGCATGCATTACAGGACGAGACCTGTGTCTCATCATAAATTACGCACAGCGCAGAGGATATCTCCTCCCCTTCCCCAAAAAAGGCACATTATAGGTAGTGATGGACGAACATCTGCCGGGACGGTTCGCAAACACGATCGCGTGAACGCGATCAAATGTTCGCGAACCGCAAGTTTGCGGCGGGTCCTATTAATTTTAATGGAAGGCGAACCTGAAAAACCTTCAGCTCATATTTGCAGCCAAGAAATAATTACTAGAAGTGCACAAATAGTCCCACAACATGGACAGTGACATACCAGATGTGTTATTCGAATTTGCGATCTCCATCATTTTTTTCAATGCAAAATATCGGCACTATAATTTTCGCGTACGCTCATGCGCACACCAGTTATAATTATTTTTTCCAATACCGTTTGTCACTGTGTGTAGCAGCAAAACCGCAAACAAATGCTGCAGTACCCAAATGCACTATAAAGAAAGTATATTGGTATATAACACCCGGCTTCTATCAGTCGTATAGGTCATAATTAGGATGAGGCAGCTCTTTACCTCAGTGTTGTGAAGTAACTTGTCCTCCTGTGGGATCAGGACAGGTTTTGTGTGTACTAATAGGACAGTGGCCATTTTGTTTTTCCTAATGATCGCTCCCTAGACCAAACGAGCCATTATAACTAATGTAAGGTATTTGGGAATATATTTCTAATAAAGTAATATTTAAGTATTTTCATTTTCTTAATTCCCAGAGAATCCCTTTAAACACACAGGCCACCAATGTAACACCTCCTGCTTGTGTTATGGATGAGATGATTGCTGTATGTGAATGCTGCTGAATGAGCTGGCTTGGATTGAGAATTGTTGGTGCAGATGATTCCCTGTACCGCTACTCCGAGTAGCGTCACTAGCGCAGAGGCTCTGCTTCTCCTTCCAGAGCATCGAATGTTCATGCGCAGCTACCTGGAAGTGTAGATCTATCAATTTTGTCAGGGGCTGGGTGAGATGTCTGGCTGGTGGGTGGGAGCTTTGTCTGCAGAGGGGACAGCCGCTCACAGGTGTAGAACTAATTAAGATGAACAGACAATTTATAAGAATCAATTCACTTATCTCTGGTCTTAAGGGCTCATCCATTGTGCAACACGGACACCGCTACTGTACATTCGGCATTTCGTGGAACAGAATTGCAGGCCCATATTAGGACAGTCCTATACTTGTCCGGAAAATCAACAAGAAAATGACAAGTGTTGAGAGAATTGAAGTATATGAAGAGGACTTTGATCCGAATTTCAGGGAAAATTCGATTTACAGCGAAGCTGAATTTCCTCGTACTTCATGGTAGCAAATAGATTTTCCCTAAATGGCGGTAAGGGTACTTTCACACTTGCGTTTTTCTTTTCCAGCATAGAGTTCCGTCACAGGGGCTCAATACTGGAAAAGAACTGATCAGTTTTATCCCCATGCATTCTGAATGGAGAGTAATCCGTTCAGTTTGCATCAGGATGTCTTCAGTTCAGTCAGGCAAAAGAGAAAACCGCAGCATGCTACGGTTTTATCTCCGGCGAAAAAAACTGAAGACTTGCCTGAACGCCGGATCCGGCATTTTTTCCCATAGGGATGTATTAGTGCCGGATCCGGCGTTCAGAATACCGGAATGCCGGATCCGTCGCTCCGTTATGCGCATGCGCAGACTGAAAAAAAGGTGAAAAAAAAAAATCCGTTTTGCCGGATGACACCGGAACGATGGATCCGGCATTTCAATGCATTTTTTCGACTGATCAGGCATTTTTAAGACTGATCAGGATCCTGATCAGTCTTACTAATGCCATCAGTTAGCATACATTTTGCCTGATCCGGCAGGCAGTTCCGGCGACGGAACTGCTTGCGGGATCTCTCTGCCGCAAGTGTGAAAGTAGCCTAAAAAACAAAAAAATCATACTTATCTCATCCATTTGCTCACAACGAGCCAACCGCTGCCATCTTAATTGAAGATCTTGCAAGAAATCCATTGTGCTGAGACATATGGCGTCACTACGCCGACCGACATGATGACATCATCACGGGTCTCTCAAGATTTTGCGCTAGATATTCAATCAAGATGGCGGCGGCCGGCACGCCGTGAGCAAATGAATGGGGTAAGAATATATATATTTTTATTATTTTACACTGTGTTATTATTGTCATATGCCGTGATCAACTATGAATGCAGCATCTGAGTGGTACAATGACGGAGAGCAGCGCAATCGCCACTCCCTGTCATTGCACCCACTAATTACAATGAAATGCAATTTTTTGGGGGTGAAATTCGGCAAAACAGCCAAATCGAATGTTTAAATACTTCCCTCATCTCTAAATTGGACATGTTCTATTTTTTTGCGGGGCAGCGAAACGGACATACATCTTTTGCGGCACCATGGAAGTGAAGGGGTCTGCGTCCAACCTGCAAAAAATGTGGATCAGAAGCGGAGCAAAAAAACTTTGTGTACATGAGCCCTCACCCTGTTACTCATTGCAGACTGAGGTAATGACAGTCAGGAGGTGAGAAGTTTCATCTGAGGAAGGATTCATCAAAATAATTATGACCCCATTTAAAGCGGTGTGCTTATCTAAAAAGAAGGATAATCTATTAAAAAAAGGTCTACATCTGTTGCATTCTTATATTATTATTATTATTATATTATTATTAAGAATATCCAACCACATACAACTATGCAAAAAAAAAAAAGGGGGGGGGGGACACAATTGAAAAGTAGAGGAAACAATGGAAGAAATTGCTGTCTGCTATTATGCAGGTGTAGGCGAGACATTTACTTTTTTCCCTTTCAGCAGGAGATCATTATATAGGTTTGTTTACTCAAACTTTTAATGCATTGTCTCGGTGTGCCTACCTGTTATACTTAGCATCCCCCAGATCTGTTTGTCTTTTATTCCCATTCTCTGTGCCCTTCTGTTGCCAATTTGATGGTGCACATAGATGATTTGACACATTATCTGCAAAGTTGTTTTGTGAGTGGTAATTTCCCCATGGTGCCGCCTCCCAGGGATCCTATAATATGTGAACATTAGCTTGCATTTTGAAAACAAATACACTTTTTCTGAAAGACTCTGCTCCTCTATGATTTATGTGTCTGACAGTCGAGAAAAAATACAGTAACATGAATAAAAGTAATGAAAGACAAATCAACCAGAGTCAGCTAAAAAATATTATGAACAAACAAATGTGTCCTTCCTTAGCTTTGCCCGGGATGAGTGGCACGAGATGACCGATTTTTTGGCGGTGGTGTTGGGAACTACAGCCTGTCAAAGGTTTTACTAGCATATTGGGCTGAATTTGTATCATGACAAAATGGAGTCCTTAACTAAATTCAAGCTCGGGTAAGAGTGGACACATCTGTAAATTGTGCACTCTTTGTGGAGCGCTGGATTTATTGAAATTGGCATTTCATTTGCCAGTCCTAATAAAAAGTCACTTGGGCTGAGGTGCAACAATTTTACTAACACAAATCTCTAAAAGCGACCATCTGGTTCATGAAAAAATTCACATACACTGGGGAACAAACAGAACACTTGATGACCTTCTCTTCATCTTTTTAGTTGCAGATCTGCTAATTCTCGGGCTTCTCTTCAGCCACCCAAGATGGCCTCACTCAGGGCTGGTGCTACCATAAGGCAGACTAAGCAGCTGCCTTAGGGCGCACCCTGGGGGAGGGTGGAAAAATGTGACATGGAGGAGGAGAAATGTGACATAGCGGGGTAATTTGACATGGAGGGGGAGAAATGTGACATGGGGGGCTAATGGCTGACATGGGGGCATGATGGATGGGGGCTGATGAATGACATGGGGTGCTAATGGCTGACATGGCGGCACGATGGTTGACATAGGGGGCTGATGGATGGGGGCTGATGTCTGACAAGGGGGTCTGATATGAGGTCTGATTAACATTGGGGGTCTGATTGGGGCTGTGAGCTGAGGTCTGATTAACATTGGGGGTCTGATTGCTGGTCTGACCTGAGGTGTAATGGAATTTTTTTTTCTTATTATCCTCCTCTAAAACCTAGGTGTGTCTTAGAGGGCAAAAAATACTGTCCTCAAACCAGCGAAGCAGAGAGAAGATACCAGGACCACACAGAAGAGAAGCCAGCTGCTGCAGACGGGACCAGGGCCAGGTGAGCTGCGAGGAGGGGTGCCAAAATGTAGTTTGCTTGTGTTGGCAAAAATCCTTGCATTGGGCCTGGCCTCACTGCTTCTCAGACTATTTGATGCACAATGCGCACCACTAGCCCAAGACACTTCTTATATGTACAGCTGTGCTCTTGAATTGGCCAGCACTACTGTTCACATAAGCAGTGCAGCAGGAAGTGTCATGGACTACCTAATGCACAGTATGCATCCGGCAGTCTGAAAAGTAGCGTCACCATCTTGGATGGTAAAAGAGAAGCAGACAGATCTGCAGTAGAAACAAGCGAACCAGTCCAGATTTGTTTCAGGTCCAGTTCGAAACAACCCCTCTAGTCTCCTAGGACTCATAATTTTTAGGGAAAATTGTTATCTCTTTTTGTTCGTTGTTTATGAAATGATGGTCGGGAGGTTGCAGCAGTGGCATGATGGAGGTGGTGGCATGATGGAGGCAGCAGCAGCAGCATCAGCCGTACAGAACATGATGGCTGGAAAGTGGTATAAGTGGCATAATGCAGGCCGCAGCAACAGATGTACAGAACGTGATGGTAGTTAGACAGACAGACAGCAATGGTGGCAAGATGGGGCACTTCCAGCAAGACAATGTGTATTTATCAGAATTAGCCTGAGTTGTGAGAAAATGTCTGTATTGATGCAGTTATTACATAAATATGCTACCTCATTAAATTTAACCCCTCCCCCCAATAAAAAAATAAACATTCAATTTCAACCTTGTGGAAACTTATTACACGTAAATGGACGATTGAGGCATTAGTGGCATGATGCAGGCCACACCAACATCCATACAGAACTTGATAGTTAGGCAGACAGAGAGAAAATGTCATTATTGATTAAGGAATCACATACATTTATGCTGCTTACAGAAATCCCCCCCCTCCCAAAAAAAAAATATATTTTTGTTAAATTGAAGCTTTACTCTCAATTTCACCTCAATACACACATGTAGATTGCTGCCACACCTTGGATATTGCTGCAGTAATCAAGTATAAAGGCTGTTTAATTACATGTACCCCTCCCTAAAAAAAACCCCATTTTTTAAATTGCAGCCATGTGGAAACTCAATATACGTAAACAGACGATTGAGGCTTGACGCTCAATTTCACCTTAATACACACTCTGGTAGATTACTGGGGGAGGAATGAAAGTATTTGCTTGCAGGTAGCTGCTTTTGAGGTCTGCTGCACTACAAGATTTGCACCTCTGATAGCAGGTCTCTTCCTGGCAATAAGCTTGACTGATTTCTGACTGTCCCTGATTGTTTTTTTTTCACTCCCTGACTCCCTAAAATCATTTTCCTGGCAGACACTGTAAAACCTAATCAACCTCATCCACAGCCTAGCACAGAATGGTGTTCTGCTCATAATGTTATGGCACCTCCCTGCCTCCTGCAGCACTGATTGGCACATATACTTTCCCATTTAAACATGCTTATGTAGAAAAGCTTAGAAAACTAGCTAAGCCAGACTCAATTCCACAACTAGCTTTCTGGACAAAACCCTTTATCAGAGCATAGCAGATTAGACCAGGGAAATCTTTGAGTGGGTACTATTTCTGTTATGGAGACCAGTTGAAATACATGTACATGATTATTATTGTAGGCTATACAACATCCCTTATAAATTCTGGGGAAAATGTATGCAAATTATAATGGCCAACATCTGCTGGCATCAGATAGGGTTAGGAAAGGTAATTTTAATATATTTCCCAGAAACCCATAGGGGCATTAACTGGTCTTTCTCCTGCTTAGCAGATTTCTACTTTGACTCATGGAGGTTCCATATGCCCTAATATAGTACAAGGGTTGTCTTTTTTAAGGTGTTCACCATTAAAGGGACCCCGGCAATTAGCTGTTTGAGAAGGCACCGGCACTCACAGTTGCGCCATGACCTTCTTTCAGCCAACAAAGCACAATTCCGTCCACTTGATAACAGCTATGCTTGGTACTGTAACTCACCCTTATTCATGTCAATTGGGCTAAGCTGTGCCTACGACATGTGACCATTGAACATGACATCACATGGCCTAGAGGGGGCTGCAAGAAGACTGAAGATCTTGTCTGAGTACCAGTGCCTTTTTAAACAGCTGATCAGCAGGGTTCCTGGCTGTCGGACATCCACCGATCAGATACTGATGACCTACCTAGGCCCATCTGTATGGTCTTACTTCCTAGATAGTGGCCTTTAATCAGTTGCTCAAAGATTTTATCATGAGTGTATTATTCTTCACTATACATGAACTCAAGCAATTTTTATGAATTTTAAGTTTTATAATTCTTTCAGATAATGATTAAGAGCTTGGCTTTTCGAGGCACCAATTGCACATGTTCTCTGTTCCATGGAGCTAGGGCATTCAACTAAACATGACCTCAGAGAACAAGAAAACATGTATTAACCCCAGTAACCTGCAGCAGTTTAGTTATTGGCCATGTCATGTTTGTAGATTACAACATAATCCTATTAGAGGCTTATTTTCTCTCATAGAAACTTGCCTACTCATCTCATAACAAATTGAGAAACACTGACCCGGACCATGACACTTTGATAATGCCAAAAACATCTTTATAGAAAACAGGATCAGTAAATTATTTGTTCATCTCAACAAGGCAATAAAGTCGATTTTCTCAAATCATAGCGTGATATATCATAGTATTTTACTATTTCTCTACTATGCAAAGGACAATTGCTAGATGTGATCTTCACTTAGAATTTTATGTGCATACTAGAATATATTTGTAATCACAGACTACTAAACTGTAACTATACCTATGTAAACACGGACACCAGCAATGCGCATTCCGCATTTTGTAGACCGCACATCGCCGACACTCTCAAAGAAAATGCAATTGCGGACAAGAATAGGACATGTTCTATTTTTTTGCGGAACGTAAGTGCGGATGCGGACAGCACATTCCGGCCCCATTGAAAATGAATGGGTCCGCACCTGTTCTGCAAAATTGCGAAACGGATGCGGACCCATTTTGC